>NC_041359.1:21900112-22135112 GCF_900634415.1 Cottoperca gobio
TGTATCCTGATCCTGAGACGACAATATATTAATTCCAGGTTCCAGTTTTTCCACATTTTCTGAACTCCACATAGATTGTAGGCGTGATAACACACCCTGGGCCTTGTAAAATGGCACTGTGTGCTGTGTGTTTCTTTGAGGCCGAAGTCAGGTTGAATTCTTCTGGGTCTATGAGTTGTGATTAGTTCTCTTGGGTTCTATTTTTATGAGAAGTAGAATTCCAATATGGAGGTCTGTGGCCGATTGTTTATTGAAATCATAGGTAACACCCCCTGAACGCAATACAAGGGCAGGTGTTGTGCCGTGTGCAAATCCTCTGGAACATGCCAAACAAAAGGCCAAGAACAAGAACAAGAACAAGAACAAGAACAAGAACAAGAACAAGAACAAGAACAAGAACAAGAACAAGAACAAGAAGAACTTCAGCAGTAGTGAAATTGAGGTGCCGTTAAATAAACTTTAAAAAAGTTAACGTGTGTTTTTCCAGTGTCAGTACTGGCATTACAGGAAAATCTAAAATCATCTAAGATCAGTATGTAAGCCATTCAGAAGCTGAACACATCATGTGTTTATATTCAATATATATATATGTATATATATATATATATATATATATATATACTGTATGTATATATATATATAGTTAATTGGGATTGATGGACCTTTAGTATTTCTTTAACACATGTAATAATCCAATCGTTATAAGTACACTAAAACGTATAATAATCAAAATTTGATTATATGATATTTGTGCATTTGTTATGTTCCTCAAATGTAACACTTACTGTATGTTTATTTGCATTGGACAAACAGTTTATGGACTGTAATAACTAGATCTTGCTCTTGACCACTTGTAAAATGTGTTCTTAGCTAAGAGAAAGACAAACACAAGTAAACATTAGTGATTCCCAGAAATCAATGGGTACTAACAAAATAAGAAACAACATGTGTGCGTGAACACACTTGAAAAGCATTATTGTTAAGACATGCACTCAAATACATACAATAAAAAGTAATAGCTACAATGTTTTAACATCATATTGTTATATAAACTTATAGAAAGCTCACAATGACACATATCGTAAGATCATAAGAGCCAATGTGATGTAATGTGACTGTAGCTGAGGCAGAAGAGTTTGTGTTAAATGACATCATTTAATTCATGCTTTACAAGCAGCTATACATTTGACATCCTTTGATTTTGACTTACTTTGAAATATTATTATTAAACACTGAATGTGATCAGAAGAAGAAATTCATATTTATTTTCTTTACATCATCTTGTTTTCATTTAGTTCTGTAAGAGTTCACAATCTGTGCATTGATAAACAACTTGGCCGCTAAGAGGTCAATGCACTGACTCTTCTGAGAAACATATAATATATCAATTTAAAAAAAATTAATATATATTTGTAATAATTAATAAAAAGTTAATTTTTTGTCAAAGAAATCATTGAAAATTGCAAATGAAAAAAATAACTAAATTAAGAAATAACTACATGACATTAAATGTATTAATTATTAAATATATAAATATCTTGATCAATACGTCAATACTGTATTATTATGGTGCGTGTTTTAATCATGCAGTTGCATAATTAGTTTAGGCTAAATTAATGGATTCTACTTACTTTGAAGTCAGAATATAAAGTTTGACACAGCATAAATATAAATGAATGAATGATAATGACTCAGTTCAATCAATGTGGTTCTTAAATGTTGGTACCCACTTGAGAAAAGTCCTAATCAGCACTGAGAAGATCATTACTGGCAACGTGTGTGCTCTAACACTGTACTTTAACACACTATGGAACATATTCCAGCGTGGCCTACATAGAACAAAATAGCACAGTCACAGCCATAGTTTCATTGCTTAGACCATAGCTGAACCACAAGGGTGCGTGATGTTGGATCCTTTGATGCGAGGCCTGTTTACATGACATAATGATGCACATGCTGTCAGTTTAAAGCATTTCAATATTCTCCATTGCCTCACAGAAAACACTCATCAGAAATTCACAGATGGTCTGTTTGGTAGTGGAAATGTAGGTCATTATCATGGCTAAGATTATATGTATTGAGAATTTAGCCTTTATGTCAGTGTGTTTTGAAGAAGAAGAAGAAAAAAACTGAAATTGAGACCATGCATGGGAGAGAGAGGGAAGGGGAAAAAGACAACAACAGAAACAAGGGATCTAAGATCTCGTATGGTGTGTGAAGGCCCCATTTGTAGCCTAACTGCTGAGAGCTGTGTTTACTAAGGGTGGAACAATTTGTCAAACAATGGCACAAAAAGTGAATTTTTAGGAAGGTGTGCCAGTGTGTGGTTGCATTCTCTTTCTCCCAGCCTCTCTTGTTCTTCTAATGTATTCATGTGCAGTATACATGTATACGTTTGCAAATGTGTGTTCGTATGTGCATGCAAACATGCGTATCATGTGTTCCTCTTGTGGAACGTATGGTGGGTCGCAAAGATGCATTTTTGATGGAAAAGCTCCAACAGAGTTGTTCTTTAATTAGTTGTTTGTGTGTTTGTCAACTCCATATTGCAGATACATCTGTATATTGATAAGACAACTTGAGTGAAATGGATAAACTACACTATCAAGCTCTAGTGTTAAGATTAGGATTGATTTTGGCAGCCATATTTAGGCATGTAGTTTGTATTTAAAAATCCTGACAACCTCAGTTTTCAATGAGGTGTTTGTGCAATACGAACATTGTTTTAGACGACAGAACTTAGTATATGCCATGGAATATGAATACCATATTTTACAACATGGGTGGTCTTTGTGGGACTCAAACCTCTGTCTCTGGGACGGCTTTTGTTGCTCATGTGGATTTCAGCGCTATACACTATCTGCATTATGTGTCTTAGTGCTAGGTTATCTTGAAATGGTTAAGTACATTCTGCAGACTCTGACATAAAATACACGTAATGTGTCTTTTCATTTTACTTAGTTTAAAATCAGTGTGTTTTTTTTTATAAAACAAACCAACCAAAACATGCCCACCACTAGTCTCCTCGTCTGACCATAGGTCACCATTTTTGCAGAATGACCCCGTAGTACAGCTGAGGCTATCGCTAAGGAGATTTAAATGTTTATGGTGGCCAGGCAGGTAATATCTAATTAGCTAACACGACAATGAGTTTAGCCCGGAAGAAGAGCTCTTGAGTCACAGGGCATGTTTTTGGCCAGTTCCAACATGGACGTCCCCTCACGAGCCCGAGAAAAGAAGGAACATGTATTACTCATATCATAGTCAGTGTTGTTTTTTCAAATATATATTTTGCTTATTTAAAATCTGTTTCTTTAAACAATCCAGGGAGAGAATTCTTGCTCTCCCCTGTTTGTTTTTTCTGGCATGAAAATGTGTTGGCAAAGCTTGTATGAAAGCCGTCATAGCGGCTGGATTTCTGTTACTTTGGTGATGCCGATGTACATAGGTGTGTCTGCACTTTTGTTAATGCAGTGGTTTTCGCCAAAACAGTAGCATGTGTGGAAAAAAAAAAGAACAGAACCAACTGCAAAGAGAACAAAAGTAGGATGGGACGAGAGCGATGAGGTGTGAGTGGGGAGTTTAAACAAGTTGAAAGAATTCCCAAAACCGTTCAATAAACATTTGATGTTTGAACTGGATTACATTGAGGAAGCATAACACTTGTGTCATTTGCTTTTGGTCATTCTCCTAACAAACCTTCTCAAACATTTTGGAATATATATACACACGGGCATGATGGGGCATGACATTAACAAAAGTGATATATCAACTTAACAAACCCAGCTATTGTATTCTGGTGATAGAAGATTTGATAAGAGCCTTGGGTTTCGCATGAAAAACATGGTACTTGTTTGTCACACTCTTGCCTTTCTGACACTCTCAGTTCTGTTGAGTCTCAATCCCCCCCCCCGCTGCCAGACCTTTTCCAAAATGGGGAAACAAACAACAAAACGCAGCAGAAAGAGCCTTGTTCTCCTCTAATGTGCAATGCGTCTGCTCTCCTCCTGGGAGGCAGAAACAAAGAACTATGACTCACAATTCACCACCCCAGCTTCCTTTCAACCGTCACCCCATTTAGACTCCGAGTAGAGCTCCGATGGTTAAATGTTGGACAAGAGTCCCAGCCTTTTTGACAGTTCTGTGGTGGTTGTGGTTTCTCTCTTTATCCTGTCTCTCTTTCTGTCCCATGCTGTCTCTCACTGTGGCCTCACTGCCTCTAAAGTTCCTGCAGATTAAAGGATCGGAAGGAGAGGAACACACACTGCGCTAAGTGTGTATTCATTTTTAGTGGTTTCCTCTTTACTCTGGCGCTATTTTTGTATGTTTGATTATGCAATCATGCAGTCAGAATCAATAACATTAGCGGAGGCGTGAGTGCAGATGACTGAAAATGTTGGCAGCAGTTGAACGTCATTGAGATTGACAGATTGGGTAGATGCTATTTTAGGAGGTGGAGGGTAAATAAGTCAAGTGACCGTAAAAATGCTTAATAAAGTTTAAAAAAAAAGAGAGTTTGTACATTTTTACTAGCAATGTGAAATGTGGAAAGAATCAGAAGTCAGTTCCTCAGTAAGTAAGTTATTGATTTTCACATTTCAAAGATAAACACATTAAGGCTGCTGGCAATTTGAAAGTCCTTCTTTGCCCTCCTCACTACAGTGTGATCCGTTTCAGCAAAACCATGTGCTCCCATGCCATTTATGTCTGTCATGATATGACTTCAGACAGCTTCCTTGCCAGCCATACAAAAATCTATGCATTTTGCGGGCGGCAGCGGTCACGGTGGCATGACATGCAAAGCCACGTTGCTGTACCACTGTGGGCGTACTGTACATCTCCATAATTTCCTCGATTCCTTGATGCGTGCCCATCTGGGTATCTGATGGCTCGCCTGCAGAGTCTGCCTCTGTCATTTGTTCCAGCTTGTCCCCGTTAAGTCTCTGTTACTCTCTGGGAACGCGGACCACAAGAATCCTTGGGGGGGATTGTCGTCCTTAACTTGTTGTATGTACATTTTAGGTAGTTGGGGGTCAAAGAGAGCAAGAGAGTGGCATGGACAGAAACAGACACAGAAACAGAACGTAGAGAAAGGGGGGGGGGGGAGACACAGGGGAGGTAGAAGAAGTATTTTAGTGGAAACATGTTTTTAGTACGAGCCTGAAATCCTTCTGAACAATCGGTAATTGAAAAAATATGAAGGGGAAATTGTGAATTTAACAATAGAGGCCTTTTTGTTCTTCTGTCACAAATGTCCCATGTCCCATGTCGGCCTCCTTTTAGCAAGAACATGCAAATACTGTGACTGTGCTCCCATTGTATTACTGCACTGTAGTGCTTTGTATATAGTTAACTCAATTGTTGTGTGACAAAGTTTGGAGACGTTTTGATGAATCTGTTAAACTGGTTATGAAAAACGTTAATTTTATCATTTATCAAGATGTCTTTTTAATAAAAAGGACTTTTTATCATATGGATTTGTGTCCCTACACATACTCACAAATACTAAATGCACAGCTTCTTTGTTTTAACATGGGGTTAGTTTGTAAAACTATTTAAAAACATACATTTCAAACTTTTTTGTTCAGATGACAGATGACACAGGGTTTGATTGAAACGTCCTGTAAGTGCTGGTTACTATACACACACTGCTATAGAAGCAGTGATACTCCATACGCCTGTGTTTCTTTTATACCCCAAAACAATTTGGCCAGACTCCTGCACGGCTTCTGACACATTATATCATTCTGTCCCTGCCGCTTATCCCACAGAAACATTTTTCTAACAGGCGTCAGACTGATTTACACAGCAGGGGTCATTAAATGTGCAACCAAAGAGACACTTATGAGGTTGTAAAGCCACCTCATTGTAAGTGTTGGCCCTAATGGCTTCCAAATGGCCAGGGCTCATCTGACACACAACACGACTCACATCAATTTATTACATGTAAACAAAGGCCCAGGCCAGCGGAGCGTGAAAGCCCATGACGGTCCCTGATCAGAGAGGAGCCACCGAAACAACAGAAAGAAGGTGTGAGAGAGTGAACACGTGGCCAGGGTAATTGACCTTGCTCCAAGATTGAAATCAATAAAATGTTTACTTAAAGGCTCGTAATGACAGTTGTATAGGAGTGTGTGTGTCGGGAGGTTAATGCACTTTTCAATCTGCGTGTGTGTGTGTGTGTGTGTGTGTGTGTGTGTGTGTAATTTATGGAGTATTCGACCACTAGTTTGTGAATCTCATGCTCGACTAGAAGCATAGTAGCAAGCTCCAAAATAGTTTTTTTTAAATCTGTATTGAGGAAGGATATGCATTCAACATATTTTTACACACAATGCAATTTAGTGAGAGACACTTCATTTAAATATAATTGTGTGTTAGCAGTTAACTCCATTAGATGTCTTTAAGGAGGGCCAAATGTGTTACATTAATCGTTTAAACTTGTTCTTGAATTGGCAGTAAGTAAATATAAACATATAAAAACAACTTATATTTACGAGACCAATAATAGTAGAAGTTTAGGAAAAACTTTGAATGTATGACCTTATAAAGTCATGGTGAATGTGCTAACAATTGCCTAATTACACATCCTTTCCCATGCGAAACATTCTAATCTGTGTAAGGATGAGGTCAGGGTGGATGGGATGGTTGGTAAAATAAATGCAGGATTTTTACCCAGTAAACTGATGTTTGTGTCCCGTGCGAAACCAAAAGTAAATGTTGAGCTACTTAAATGTAGGCGTAACAATTGTACTTATTTTAATCAGACAGATCGTGTTTCTTTTCCTACGTCTAAACAGAACCAAGTATTCTGTTGCGTTTGGAGTTTTGTTTTGTTTCAATTTACAACGTTAACTAATTGTGATTGCAGTTTAGCTTCATTTTGTAGAAGACAGGGCTGCCAGCTGACATGAAGCAATATGAGCATTAATTCAAAGTCATGTTCCTGATCTACATGGCATATCTAAGTCCAATATTAATTCTTGTTAAGCTCTGGTTTGGTCTCCACCAACTCCTTAGAAACATACACCTAAATGCTCCACTATGACAAGCTTAACCTATAGTCCATACTATAGTCACTGCTTGCTATTTGGTGTGGCAGGCAGCATACAGTGGGTTTATCAGAGCTGTTTCTCTGAAAACAGCTGCCTTTGTGGTTTGACACACTGCTGATGAGAGCAGTGAGACTGAACCAAAACAGTGAAGCTGTGGGCCATAAAAAAACTAAAAAACAAATCAGCTGAAAGTCGCTTTAAAGCTCCATCGAGCTGAGGGGAACTGTAAAGTTGCGTGGTAATTTCAACTACATTATACAAATGAATTATGTCATGATCACATGAGTAGAGTTAAACTACTAAAACAACATGCGTATTTTTGGTGTAAACCGATGCTGATTTAACACGTCACATACATTGCGATTTCACACACTTCCTCGTTTCCCACTTCATTGGCTGCTCACACATGTGAATGCACACACATGATTTGTCTCCAGATACAGGTCAGGTATCAGACAGCAGGTGACAGGGTTAAACCTTCAGCTCCTCCCCTCTCCTCTCCACCCTGCATGCCTGGAGGCAGAGAGGGCGGCTCGGGGCTGACTCATGCCATGCCAGAGAGTCACACCAGCAATTTGAGCTGTCAGCGTGCTCATGAATCACCTGGCTAAGGCATCATTACTCTTGAAGATTTATTAGACACACATAGGCCGAATTTTCATACTAAAGCAGCAAGTGGAAGAGCCCTTGAGGGTTGAGGTGGTAGGTGGAGAATATTTGGGAAAAAGAAGGGGGTGAGACGATGGGTGTTGGCGAGTGTGAAGCTATAAAGCTGGTTGGATAGTGTTGTGGTTGTACAGGTGTCAATATCATGGTGTTCCTTAGTTGATTAACAGCCTCTAAATAATAGAATCCTATTGTTAATACTTTTGGGAGCTGATCTCACCCTGACTCATATGCATGATGTGTGCCCAGTGATTTTTAAGTGCTACAATAAAAAACACAAAATAAAATGAGGTGAATGCATAATAATTGGTTTTGACCTCAGTATGGAAAAAAACAGTTCTTCAAGATAGCGTTGGAAAATGGAAAAAGACATTAATAGAGTTATGATATATTCTAATAATATATTAGAGTTTGTGTATATGTGCAGTGTTTTAATTAACCGGTCAACTTCTAGATTCAGAGCCTTGCTCAAAAGCACTATGTTGAAGGTTTATTTTCATCATTTCTATCCTAATTTTGTCTCCATATTTCCAGATATTACTAAAAATATAAGGCATGTCATAGTAGAATCTGATTTTCACCACTAAACAAACAGTAGGATGATTCAGAGGATCTGTGTTAAATGCAATGCTCAAATTGAGTGTATCACAGAACAAGAGAAGAAATGATGAAACACCAGCACAACCTTTAATATCATACGCAGCCCCACATAATAAGGATTGACAGCCTCACAACCTCAGATCCTGATTGTTCCCAAATAATCCTTATTAGGGTGGTGTGTTAATGAGCTACATTGAATTTCCGTGTGCCTGAAAAATCACCTGTCAAGCATCTGACAGCACAACCTTTCAACGTCCTTGCTCCATCTCACACCTTTAATTAACTTGGCTCACTTTCAAAATGCAACCTGTGACACTCTGGTTGATTGTCACAAAGAAATAATTCTCAGTCAGATAAGCCTCAGATTTACATTTATCTCAGTGACACACTCTTGGATCTTTTCCAATTTGCAGACAGTGCTTTGATGATGTTGTTATCATTATTTGAATTCATGAATTGCATCAGAACCCGAAGCTACATGTGTCTGTGGATTTATGGATGTCATGTTCTGGGATACCTTGACAGGGATGCACACTATGTAACGATCAAACATGTAACTGAACACAATTTAAAAGATGTGTAACCACTCCTGGAGGTGTTTGTCATTTATAAAGCAAACACAACAATACTGAACCCTTGCATTTATCCTTTTATCATCATTATAAAATAGCACAACATTGTGAAAAGGAGTGTACAGTAGGTATGTATGTTGAGAAAATAGTTAGCCGATTGTGTGTAATTTGAACTTGAATTTGAAGAATACACTAATACCAAAACTTGGGAAGAAAGCGAGTCATAAACCAGCATGTAACACCAGTAAAACACATATACGTGCGCACAGATGCCCTTCGGTGAATGTACTTAGCAGTATGACATTTAATAAAGATAGAGAGAGACAGGCCTGTCTGGTCTCTATGTCTGGCAACATTGGCCTCTCATTACTTGTGAGGATCTGTGGGGAGACTTGTGAAGAGCTGTGGGGTCTGACCCCTGTGGCTTTTTTGAATTGAATTAGACACATGTTGGGCCCTCAAGAACAGAGCCCACCAAGATGAAGATTTGCAAAGGCTCCATGACCCTGGTAAACCTTAGACCTAACACAACAAGATGATGTTGCATGGCATGAAGCATGAAGGGATTAGGAAAGAGAGAATGAGAACAAATAAACTCATAAGGGGGAGACATTGAGTATAAATATACAAAGCATGTGAGAGATAGACAGAAAGATAGAGGGCACAGAGATACAATAAGTGGAAAGTGGTAAAATAAGAGATACACTGATAGCACTGCACCCTGAGGGGTGGTTTACTGAAGCACCAGTGAGGGTGTCATGGCAGACCCCTGGCATGCTAAGCTCAGGCCTTTACTCTGTCGGTTAGTCTGTAGCTCACTGACCTGACAGAAGCAGCAAGTCCTCCATTGTACTGGTACACACACCATTAGCCAAAGGCTTAATGTTAACTTTGGGAAGCAATGGCAGCTCTGTGACGCTTTGTTTCTACAACCCAACATGTCATGCCCCCTAGTAGCCTAACTCTGCATGTAATATGTATCATAGCAGAGGTGGGACCAAATCATAGTTTTGCAAGTCTCGAGGCAAGTACCAAGTCAAGACTGACAAGTCCCAAGTCCTTAACTTTAAGTTTTAACTCCTAAGTAAGTCATCATGAGCTCTCCACTACTAAATGTTTCAAGTCAAGTCTAAGTCCACGTCTTGTGACTCGAGTCCACGTCTTGTGACTCGAGTCCACACCTCTGATGTTGGCGGTGAGGGCTTAGGTTGATCTTTGATGGGTTTTCCTCATAATTATCCAACAGATCCTTTTCACTGTCTCACTTGGCAACTCCTCTTCGTCTTTAGCTCAAATGACCTGTGGTGTCCCTCAAGGTGCACTACTGGGTCCCTGTCTGTTCTTCATTTAAGAGGTTAACGTGATTTTAATTTCCAACCATTTTATTTGATTGTGTCAGAAATGTCAACGCTTTTTTAATAGTTTGTCTAGTAGTATGGTATCTTCAATTTGACACAGTCACCATTAAAAATAAATTATAGTATTTATGCCTGGGTTATTTTGATAATTGTGGCCATTTTTGACCATGAGTCATGCAAACATTGCAATGATTTCATCTGTTGTAAGAATTAGAAATATGCTACTGATTGGCTTAGCTAGCTAGAAAGGTGCCCCAGAAGTATCTACTTCCACATTTTCCAAATTTCTACAATGGAGATTGCGAGTGCAAAGCTAGCATAGTAAGAATGGCAACAATTATGAGAACAAGAGACCCACAACTAAAAATATTGGAATTCCCCTTCAAGATGAAGAGGATTGTAAGGTTTTTTGTATTTATATACATGCTTTGTATGAAAATGGGAACCAGAGCAAGACACAAGACCACATGTGGTGGCCGTGAGTAAAGTAGCTTACACATAGAAGTCATACTCACTATACCCAAAAAAACAGTAATTCAATTTCCATTTTCTCAAGGCATCTTTGTGAGATGCTTGAGAGGATCATCTTTAACAAAATGTCCACTTATCCAGCTTTGATGGTGACATTTTGTAATATGTCTTAGCCAGGCTGTTCTCTGAGTCACCACACGTTTAGCACTTACTCAGTGGGTCTTTGCTCATTCACATTTTCCTTAATGTTTAATCCATTAAAAGCAATATCTAATGACTAAACCCAAGCATGAAAATCTTAAAATGGCAAGACTGTGTCATCGTGAGATCCTGTCCTCTTTGACATTTCTGCATATTTCATGTCAGACATCAGAGAGACTAAGAGAGAGGCGGAGAGATTAGGCATGCCAGAGACTCAAGTCAGAGTGACATTTCAAAGCTGGCCTGCAGTGATCTGCTGGTAGATTCATCAGTGTCAACACCATGAAGCTCTCATCAAAGCATCTGAAAAAAACAAAACAAAAAACAGAGGCTCATTAAATCATGTCAACACACTGATATGTCATACATTTAAAAATAATGTATATTTTTACTTTAAAACATCACCCTTTTCTAATTAGTATCGCTCTGGGTGACCTTATGTTTCGTGCATTTCATCTTAACATCAGCATTGTTTGTATAATTTCATTTATTTTTCATGATAATGTGTGCTCTACATTATTGCTTTTGATTTATTGTGACTATGTACATGTACTCAAGTACTTAAGTGCACATTTAAAGTAATTGTGTTTACTTGAGTACAGCCATGTTATGCTACCTGATACTTACTGTGTACTTGTGTACTACATCTCAGAGGCAATATTGTACTTTTTACTCGACTACATTTGTCTGACAGCTTTAGTTACATTTCAGATTACAATTTTTCTTCTCCTCCCTGTCAAGTGAAAACCATGTATCTCCGGTGATTTTAAATGTTTGTGGTAAAGTGAAGGATGTAGTTTTGAGAAATTTCTCCTACTTATTCAGTTAAATAAACAATTTGAGAAACACTCTCGGATCAGCTGCTACACTACAAACATATGATGATCTTATACAATATGATGCATTGCTGTAGATGAAACTACCCAACAGAATATAAAGGAGAATTAGCACAACCTTAAACATCTAAAGCAGTACAATGAAACATACACATTAATGTATCATATATAACAGCAAAACAATGACAGTGAACAATTTTGACTACACTCTGAATAAGTTTTACTTCCTGTTTTGCTGATCACAGTGTGGTATTAATAGTTAGTACGTGGTGTTAAGTATCACAGGGTTTTGTTTTAACTGCAGAACATTCCATAAATATATAAAATTACAACACATCAAAACATGTCAGTAAATTATTTGCTAATGAGTCAATGAGACTAATTATCTTACAAGCTGCAAACAGTCTGGTCCATCTGCTCTGGGCAGATGTGGTATCTGTAACAGCAGCGTGGACATTGATTCACTCTGTTTCTGACAGACTTCATGTGATGTACAGTTAAATGGTGATAGTAAAATGAAATAATCATCACATTCTTATCTGTGCTGTTGGTCCTCACTGACAAGCGGTGCAGCGCTAGAATTGCTTTTCTGCCTGCAGGGCTGAAAGTTGACCTTGTCAAAGAAAAGACTCAAGGTGTGAAACAAATGGTTAGTGGCAGGTGCAGTTTTTTCAAAAGTGTGAGGAGAATTGTTATTGTGATACAACTCACTTTGCTATCTTTCAACTGACTGAGTTTGTCTGGAAGTACACAAAGCTGCAGAGGGTTCAAGTGTCCGTTCAATGCTTGATTTAGTTGAGTTTGATTGTTTGTCTTATGATGTGCAGATTTTTGTTTGTACATGTACTAAGCACGTTAGTGTGGCCGTTGAGACCTTAAAACCTTTCTCCCAAGAGCTGTACAAAAAATAAGGTGACAGCAACCCCTTTCAAGACATTGCCAACTAGAAATGGGACAAAAAGGACAACACATAGACAAAAGCAGAGTGATGAAAGGAACAAAAAGAAGTAAATGAAGACATGAATCAAACCGCCCTTCAAATACTGGCAAGAAGTCTTTATTTAAGATTATTAAAACATTGGATCAAAGGACTCAAAGTGAAATAAAACTTGTTGAAACCTCTCAATTAACATAAAATGTTCTCTTAGTTGAGAAACAACATCAGGTCACCTTTCAGGTTACTTTGTGATGATGACACTGATGATGGTGATCGACTAAAACTACAGCAGTTATAAAATGCTTTCATGCAAGTGCATGGTAGAGTTATGGTAATTATACTTATAGTATAGTACAGTAATAAATTATCCTCATCCTGGGAGCTGGCTCTGCTCTGATAAAAGAGAAGTCATGCATGCTACTGACTGTCCCTTTTTAACTGCTCTCCCTCAGTGTGAAGCCGGTCTAGTTGTGACATGTTGCAATGGTCTCTCTCTCTCTCTCTCTCTCTCTCTCTCTCTCTCTCTCTCTCTCTCTCTCTCTCTCTCTCTCTCTCTCTCTCTCTCTCTCTCCTTAAGAATGTGACTCCCGCTGCTGAATCCAGGGCTGGTTAATTGCTGCGAGTGAATAAGTCATAGATGGCAGCAGCAGGCCCTTAGGGTGTAGATCGGTTTCATCCTTCCTCAACCTCGCCGCCCTACTCAGGTTTTGGCTTTTCACCAGCCCAGCTCATTTTTAGTGGAAATCGTACCCTTGTACTCTGTCAACAGCTGTTACCCTAACCTGCCGTCTTCGTAATTAAAACAAATAAAGTCGAATCATAACGATGTTAACACTGCACGCATGAGCAGATTCAGTCAGGAGGGAACATACTGTGCTTGTGATCTTACACAACCAACAATCTTGTAACACTCCCTTAGTTTGATCACAAGAAAGCAATGATTGGCGAAAATATGTTCAATTCCCTCTCTTCCTCTGTGTTCCTCTCTCGTTTTTAACGGAGTGAGCGACAATAACATTAGAATAGTTACCCTGGCACCACAGGTGGCACATCTTTTTCTTTCCAATCTTTCTGATTCATTACTGAAACACTTGCACAACATTTAAAATCTTAAACCACACTGAGGAATGTCTGTCTTACCCCGGTGTAACAACATCATCCATCATTAAATGTCATTGGTGTGTAAGTTAAATGGAGTATTACACAAGTTGCTCTTTGTTATATATTTCTTCTTTCTTCTTCTTTTACTTTCTTCTGTCTTTGATTTTTACCGCAAACGTTTCTTTTGTAAATCCATTACAATACACTTTTTAGATAACCGTCACGTTGACCAGTAAACTGTGTGTTTACATACAACATACCTCTTCAACCTCTTCACAAATTGAAATGGCCACCACTAACCCTTCAGTCAGTATATCAGCGCTGTCTTTTCAGTAAGTCGTGCAGTCCTGCAGTGTTCTTCCTAGTTTGCCTCAGGGCCATGCTGCCAATCACTCAGAGAGATAAGGAGGCTCAGGCTGATAGGATTCTCACAGAGATCCAACTTATGGTAAATATCTCCAGACTACAGAGAGCATCCACATAGTCAACCTGTCAATCAGTTCCTGTGCAGCACCTTCAGTCACGCGATGGCCTACAGCACAGCTGAACTCATGACGGGGACCCTCATTTATTTATTTGTTAATAAATGTACAGTTTATTTTTCACTTTTGATAATGGCACGATTCATTTGTATTGTTTTAGTAGATTTTCTGCAGTCAAGACAATTTTAAAATCAATCGAAAAGAAATATTCAAATCTGACTGGAGTACAGTATATTTCTCATAATATATGATGCCACATGGTCTGCAAAGAGCTTTCTGCACCCCCCAGAGAATGAGCCCAACATCAATACTCTGGATGTTAGTCATACAGGTATTTAACAGGTAATTTAAGCATTGTTTGGAGTGGTTTTGACATCATTAACCCTACACTCTCTTGCCCCAGGGCTTTTTCCTCTGTGATGCCTAGCATGTTGTTTATGGTAAACAAAAGCTGAAAGGGATCGCATGAAGCCGCGGTGCATGCGTTTGTCAATGCTGATTAGATATGACATTAAAAATGGAGACAAAAGAACAGTTCCATGGGAAATGTTCTCCCTTTAGTCTGTATTTCTATTATTTTCCCTCTGATTAAAACAAAATGGGTGAACCCTCTTCTTTTCCTACCCCCCACTTCACTACCAGTTTTGGACAGATACGACTTCCGCAAGAGCAAACCTAAAACAGTGACGATCCAGACTGCGTATAGAAGACTATTGTTTTCTTGCACAGTCTAGTCTTTCTTGTGCTTTTGCTTTTTTTAATTTTCAAATTATGTATTTAAATTTCAAAGCAATCCTTACCAGATGAGTATTTGCTCATGACAGGCCGTGCATGAAGACAAAGAAAGTGGCTGATTTCAATTGTGTTCTATCGTTTCTTGTTTAGGTTGGTTTGGTCGTGGATTGAGGTGGGGGGGGGGGGGGCATTATGCACGAAGTTCGCGAAACATAAAAGACAGATGATTTTTGTTCTTTCCAGCATGCACGTCACTGCTTTAATTCTAGTGTCACAAACGCAGAGGGAGACACATGTTTTGCACAAACTCAATCTCATATCCACTCACAATATTGCAGCTGCCGACCATGCAGATGATGGGAGCGACTTTGAGGGTGTAGTTTATATTGTGCTTCTACTGCACATAAATCCCCTTCCTATGGCCTAATGAAAGAGCAGGATCCGCAGGTGAAGCCCTCGGGGAGGAGAGGAGGAGAAGGAGAGGAAGAGAGAGCAAAATATAACAATAAGGCGCTATAAAATAAACGTCATTCACAGCATACATGGTATATCTAAGTGATATTTTACATTTAAAAAAATCAAGTATCAATATTATAAAGACTTTTTTCAATTAGCTGGATGAAATCTGAACTGATAAAGAACGGAAGAAAACATTCAGATTACAGCGTCAGATAAAGTGCAGTTCAAATGTGTAATACTCGACAGTAAAGAAACATTGCACTGTGTTTTCTAATATTCACCTGAAGCAGTACATACAAACATGACAATTAGCACAGAGCTTTAGGGTACTCCAGGCATGTTCCAAAGACCCATGTGTATGCCTCCGAGCACTAAGAGAAAGTATTAGGTAAGAAGAGCCATTAAGTTACCACTCGTGGTATAATACATGGTGAAAGCAGGTCCCTTAGGCAGGACACCCCGGCCAGTTTGAGTTTTCCTCTTGGGCCTGACTGTGTACATTGGAAAAGAAAACTGTTCTGCGTGTTTGTGAGACATTAGGAGTAAGTTGAGGTTTGTTATTGGAATGCAGCAATGAATGTGGTTTCTACACTGCCTATTGTATTAAAGACTTCCGCCCCAGCCCCCATCACACACACACACACACACACACACACACACACAGGTAAGTCAAAATATCAGTGGAAGGCCAGGTCGCAGGTAATTAAAGGAGATGGTGATCTTTGTGACCTCACCACACCCAACACTTAGCCTGGCATGTTGTCTGCATATAGCAGCCCTGCCCAACCATGTATACATGACAATAGAGAGGGTCACAAAGCCAACAGCCCGGTGTGTGTGTGTGTGTGTGTGTGTGTGTGTGTGTGTGTGTGTGTGTGTGTGTGTGTGTGTGTGTGTGTGTGTGTGTGTGTGTGTGTGTGCGTGTGCGTGTGTGTGTGTGTGTGTGTAAGAGACAGGGAGAGAGAGGAAAAAGAAGAAAGAAAGACAGAAAGAAATTACCGCCTTTTATTATTATTATTGTTATTATTATTTGCTTAATAAAAGGTAAACTGTTCATTACGTGTAGTTCAGCTGTTATTCTCAACATTCTCTCCATTCACTCATGAAACACCTGAATCCACTTCATGTCGTTAATTCTCTTTGACAAAGTCTCTTGTTTAATTAGCTTGCAAAGTTTATGCTAAAATTACACAAAAATGATGATGGATCTTTGTTGAGAGACGCTTTCTGGTTTGCAGGTGAGAGATTTCCAAAGGAAATGCTTTGTTTTGGTCTTCGCAGTGTTCAGTGGGATGGTAGCTTTGTGACAGTTGCTAACACCAGAGGGCTCTCTTTCTCTCCAATGTATTAGCTTGTGGGCTCCACTGCAGAAATACAGATATGGGGGCAAATGTGTTATGGTACATCTGAATAATCATAGACTTAGATGAAGTAATTCACACTTAACTGGTTAAAAATTGATGTAATAAAGAATAAAGGTCCATTCATTCATTAAAATATAGCTATTTAAATGTGGTATATGTGGTTATATTTTGTTCATAAATGATCACCTTTTGTTTATATTTATTTTATGCTTAGTGACTTGATTCACAGCTCCAACCAATAGAAATTAACCCTAAACATTTGTGTGTGTGTGTGTGTGTGTGTGTGTGTGTGTGTGTGTGTGTGTGTGTGTGTGTGTGTGTGTGTGTGTGTGCGTGTGTGTGTGTGTGTGTGTGATTGTTTAAATATGTGCATTTTCACATAAAAAAAATAAATGTTCATTCAATATTGAGTGAAGAGAGGGTGTATTTCCCATGAAGAAATCCAAGTAGTGTATCATATGTTTTCATAGCCTACAAGAAACTGGAGCAGAGAATAATCAGCAGCAAGAGGGTACACTGACTGCAGCCTTTGCGGTTGCTCAGAGGGTTTTTCAAACAACCCTGTGGGTAGTGTTAATTGATGAAACTTTCTAATGAATGGGGCAGATTTTTGCCACAGGCAAACTGAATCATACTTAGATTAGTGGCGCTGGGTATCAAAGGAAGCCTTTCGAAGCCAGTGACCTGCGAGCCATGCCATCTTTGATAAATGCCATGAGTGTCTTAATGTTCGCATGATGTAAGACAGGCGTTCCTGCAGCAGCGCTGGGCTCATTGTGCACTTCAAGTTTCTTCTCTTTACTACATTTTGGGAAGGAACGTTTCCTGGACTCAAAATGAGTTTGTCTGAGGTGCTGTCTGGATAGAGACACAAAAATCACAAGAAAACTCTAAACAATTAAAATGCCTTTATTGGAACGGCCTAGTCTTAGACCTAAAGAAAAAACTCAAATGAGTTAAGACATCAAGACTTTTTCAGGGAGTGTTTTGACTCCTTCTTTATCTTTTGACGTATTGTCATTTTAGTAAACTGTATTGACTCCAAAAAACAATCTACGGCTTTTTTTTAATCTTATTATTAGATGGCTTCTGATGATTTGTCTCAAGATCACAGCTGGCTTAAGGTAATCAGTGAGATAACTGTCACTATAGCCAAAGATGAATGCAAATGTAGCTTTGCATGAAGTCTTCATACAGACAAGCCTATAAGTATTTGCAACTGGCAACTGGAGATATGAATTTGAACACTCATGTAAATGATGTTAAAGAGGATCTCCTTCACAAACGTGCTGCTGACATATTGATTACAATAATAGATGAAAGAATAATAACTACAACTGTTTTGGGTTTGTTCAAAGCTGCACCTTTACAACTTCCTGAAATGAATCTTCTTTACGTTAACTACGATGTAGTATTTGTTCTGCTTTATTTAACATCAAACAACAATTGTATACGTACTTAGTACAACTCACCAACAGCAGCTAGAGATCCATGCAACAGAGAAGCTGTAAAAAGTCAACTAATCGGTGCACAGAGCAGCTCAGTGAATAAAAGGGAGCGCAGGCAGTTACCAAGCAGAGATTCTTGCATGCAGCCAGCCAGCCAGCATGAGCTCTGAGCCCCCTAAGGCGCTCTGCCACAGCGTTAGGGCAGGTTACACACTTTGCCTGTTTGTAATTCCCAGTGACAGCGTTGGCGCTGGGGGCCAGACCTGTAACCCTCAACACAGCCTTCAAAAACAGGCCCTGAGAACACAGAAAACCCACAAGCCCCAGTTCAGGTTCTGTCTCTCGCTGTCGTCTCTTCCCGCCCCTCTGTCTTCCCCTCGCTTTCTCTCTTCACATATCCCCGTGGACCGCTGCCCATGACCCATGGTTCAACCTTTTTCTGTCCACCGGCCACTTTTTAGATCACTTCCCGCTGCTTTTGTTTATCAACAACACAATGTTGCGTAGTGATGCCTCTAACCCTGAAGTGCTGTATTAGTACACCTGGAAATTGTGTTTATAATATGTTCTTTGTTGAATTTAACAATTTCTTAAAAACTTGCTAAGTAAATAAAAAACTAAAACCTCTTTAACTTTTTGGAAGGTGTTTTAGAAATCAGCCTGAACATCTGAATATCATGTTACACAGTGGCTCTGATATAATTAATGCCTTTTGTGATTGAAAGTGTGGAATTTATGTCCTCTGGGCAGTCTACTTGTCAAGGGACATGGATTACTCTTCTCTCTCTCTCCCTCTCTCTCGCTCTCCCTCGCTATCTCACACTCTGTTTCTCTGTCTCTCTCTCTCTCTCTCTCTCTCTCTCTCTCTCTCTCTCTCTCTCTCTCTCTCTCTCTCTCTCTCTCTCTCTCTTTCTCTGTGCACCATGGCTGACCCCCTGCAGACCTCAAGGCGAGTATTTGACTCTGCATCGCATGAGAACATCACAGCTTTTCCACCCTGATTAAAGCCACTGCCAGAGTGAGTCAGAGCAAGACTTACTCTGTGTGCCTACACCCTGCCTCTCTGCCCTGAAAACTCCTCTTCTTCCTTTCAAGAAACATCTAAAAGGGGTTAAGATATACTATCAGTTGGGCTGCCTAGTCAGGTTCACTTAGCAGAAACATGAGGAACTGTACTCATAGTGTTTCACGAGGAACTCGGGTACACCTGAGGCAGCAGAGGGGAATTCTTAATGTCACAAATGAATATGCAAATATCACCGAATGTCATAACACATGCCTTAGTCATGCTCTGATCCAAGAGCAGCCAGAATGCCAGGCAGTTATCGCTGCACCAGTGATGCCTGAAGAACATAAGCTTTCCCATGAACAAGCGAAAGATGAGAGCTTTCAGCCAGAACCATCCAGAAACCTGAACTAACATATTCTCCCCCTCTAGTAGAAAGGACCAAGACTTTCACCCATGTCATTAGCCTCTGGCGAAACAGATTCATCATCATCACCATCAGTGTATCCCCTCTGGACCTCTCCATCCCAATTCCCCATCATCCTGAAAGGAGGCCTTCTCGTTCCAATTCCTTCATGGTAACAGCTTCCAAGGTAAAATGAAAACACAGCATTATGTATTGACAGGAGAACCGTGTTGTACTCAATTGCATAACACTGAC
Source organism: Cottoperca gobio (assembly GCF_900634415.1). Lineage (NCBI taxonomy): Eukaryota > Metazoa > Chordata > Actinopteri > Perciformes > Bovichtidae > Cottoperca > Cottoperca gobio. Next base: position 21,920,065 of record NC_041359.1, read on the forward strand.
AGGTCTGAGCACTGCGTTCTGGGGACACACCTGCGGTAACTCTTTGAGGTTCTGAAGCCGAGAATGACTAACACCAGCTACTCTTAATGTGTTTGACTGTTTAATTGCTGGATTTAATATTGAACATTAAAACACATTATGTGGAAAATCAGTTGTAATGAGTCACCTGAGCTGCCATTTTCATTAAGCTGTCAAGAAGCCAATGATCACAAACTCCCGTCTCCTTTAATAAAATCCTGATACACTACACACCCATCCACACCCTCAACTACTTACATAAGGTCCAGACAATCCTCTTCAGAAAGAAACGGCTGGATAGGTCGACTGTGCAAGCAGCTTGCTACGACCCATATTTCCCTTTATCGTCAGGCGACGACCTCTAGTGGCTGTAGTAATTATGACAGGTACAAAGGAGGAAGTCAGGTGACGTAGTATAGAGAGCAACACCCATGGAAACAGCTGTTCGTGTCCTGTTGTTGTCTCGTTGAGTTATTTTCACTTGTGTACATACATACCGTACTTAACTTACATAAGTTACGCAGCAAACAGACTTATTTTAAGACAAACGAGGATCTTTTTCTAAACCTAACCCGGTAGTTTTGTTGCCTAAACCTCGCAGAGTAGTTCCGTCTCAGATGAGTCTCCGTTCTTTTTGCTTTGTGCATGAAGTACATATAAAACTGTACAGTAACAAATATCTTAATTATTTGGATCTAGAGTTAAGAGAACCTCTAAAATGCATTATGTTTTTCACACTTCTCTGACAATATCACACATGCATACAGTTCAGTTTGGTAACTGACTGTCAAAATGTCAAACGTCCCTCAAGAAGATGAATCTTTTGAGTGCCTTGTGACTGGCTTGCACAATATATGTCCGAATGACATCAGCTATTCAAAGATATGTTTTTCCTGCTAGATGTGGCAGCAGATTTCCAAACATTATTGTTATGTCCTGAGCTGAGCAGCTTGATGGAACATTCAAGGGTTAATGTACAAAGAAGGAAAGTTAAGTGGGCATGTTTTCATTCTGTCATTGTTGCAATATGCACAGTTGCAGTGAGAAGCATGAGGATCTATACACAAACACACACACACACACACACACACACACACACACACACACACACACACACACACACAGACACACACACACACAGACACACACACACACACACACACACACACACACAGACACACACAATGGCTTGCACATACATTCACAGACATGCACACACACTCTCACATGTGGATGGAAGTAATTAGACTAGAACAAAGCTGAAAAATTAAAGTGGGGAGGAAATGTTGAAAACACGAGTTTGGTAAATGACCTCATAAACACCCAGTTCTCTCTCTCTCTCTCTCTCTCTCTCTCTCTCTCTCTCTCTCTCTCTCTCTCTCCCTCTCTCCCTCCTTCTGTCACTGTTTTATAATAACTTCAGTTTGTTTTTCCTCCGTTTTGTTGTGAGATGTAAATGAAGGACATCAAAAGACTCTCCCTCGCTCCCTTCTTGTACCCCCACCTCTCCCTCCCCCCCTCTCTCTCTCTCCCACTGTCAGTCTTGCTTGGCTGCTTACTCTCTTCATCTGGTCCTCATATGGGCTTCATTCCCCCCTACTGCAATCCAGCCCAAAACTATTTCCTCTTTCAATTTCCAGGGGAAGTTGTTAAATGGTTTCTCAACCAAACAAGGCTTTCTCTCTCTCTCTCTCTCTCTCTCTCTCTCTCTCTCTCTCTCTCTCTCTCTCTCTCTCTCTCTCCTCTGCTCTTCTCTCTCTCTCTCTCTCTCTCTCTCTCTCTCTCTCTCTCTGTCTCTCTTCTCTCTCTCGCTCTCTCTCTCTCTCTCTCTGTCTCTCTCTCTCTCGTCTCTCTGTCTCTCTCTCTCTCTCTCTCTCTCTCTCTCTCTCTCTCTCTCTCTCTCTCTCTGTCTCTCTCACTCTCTCTCTCTGTCTCTCTCTCTCTCCCGCTCTCTCTCTCTGTCTCCCTCTCTCTCCCGCTCTCTCTCTCTGTCTCTCTCTGTCTCCTCTCTCTCTCTCTCTCTCTCTCGCTCTCTGTCGCTCTCTCTGTCTCTCTCTCTCTCCCGCTCTCTCCCTCTTTTCTTCTTTTCGTACAGCAACTCATATGGGGCCCACAATCAGCCCTGTGTTGTTTAGTATGCAATAATGAACTACCAAGCAATAAAGCTGGAGGTGAGGAAATAAACATGTCCATGCTGAAAAACGAATATGGTGAAACATGCCATTAAGAATTCTTTTCATTTACATATATACATTTAAAAAGGATGCTGACATGGAAACAGAATCATTAACAAAGTAAAACTATTAAGTAGTTGGAGCATCTACACTCAAACTCACACACACACGCACACACACACACAGCCTCTTTGTCCCGAGTATGCAGTCAGGCGGGAAGGCGAGCTATAGCCACAGGGCCAGAGAAGCATGCTCATCTGAAGGACAAACGCTAACCGGGCAGACTTTCCTCATCTCCCTCCATCCCTCTCCCTTCTTTCCACCCTGCTCTCCGCCTGCTCTGAGCCCTCTAACCTTGCTACCAGTATAGGGAACAGAGAAAGAGGGGATCTATAAATCCACCCCCTCCACCACACTCCTCTCCATCCCCCGCATTTGTCGGTGGAGAAGGCGAGGCGAGGCGAGGCTGGAGGTGGTGTGTAGCAGGTCTTCAGAGTAAGCTGTGATGACAGGTGTCACTGAGTCTCATGGGCGGACCTGTGACGAGTGTCCTGCTCACTTACAATCCTCACTTTGGCGCTTTTCACAAGTCACGAACTGATGAGTGCCAAAAGAGGTGGTTCGAGGATTCATTCGCCCGATTTGTGTTCCCTTTACACTGGAGTGTGTGTGTGTGTGTGTGTGTGTGTGTGTGTGTGTGTGTGTGTATGTCGGACAGAAGCGTGGGCACGCGCAGATGGGAGCACATGCATGCTCATGAAGGCAAAGCCCCCACATCCCCGCACAGGCAAATTTAGATACGGGTGTAGATGTGCACGAATCCACACATGTATGCTCACATACACGCACACTCTCCCTCAAGCCTGGCACTACACACACGCCGGCTGCCAAGCCAGTTTAGTGTAGTCCCGGAGAGCTGCTCTGTCTCAGGGCAGGGACACTGCAAACAAAGCCTGTAGCTCCTCAAAGCAGTGGGTAAATTTGATGTGCCGGAGGAACACAGAGAAGAAACTCACAGGCCCGTCTCTCTTGTTTAACATGATGTACAAAAAGGCTTTGCCGGGTGCAGAGAGGTTGTTCACACTCCTTAAAGTCTTGGTCTGATGATAAATGACGACCAAACAACTTCAATTAGGGTAGTTTGTATTTCTAAATGTACATGGTCTCGTGTTGGCTTCTCATAAAGGCCGACAATCGGCTCTGTGAACCAAATGAATTGTACAAAAAACGGCATCGACTTGTTGTTGCCACTGCTTTAAGTGCCAGGCATCGCTTGTTAAGTCAGTTTGTATTGTTGTCATGTGAGATCACATGACTTTCATGCTTTTTTTTTCACACTTAGCATGTGATGCAGGACAGGAAGATGGAGGAAGGAACAACAATCATCTCAAGATGAAATTAATAGAAGAAAAAAAAGAGAGTGGTGCTGGATGGGCGAAGTATTTGTATTCAAGGTTAGGGCAGAGACAACTATTAAATAGTCTCACTGGCTAAGTGCGTGGAAAAGGTCTTTCTCAGCTTTACGTAACTATTAGAAGGTAAATCTGATGCAAGATCAGCTGCTAAGTGCCAATCTCAAAAGAAAATTCACTCCCAAGGGTCCCTATGCCTCCAATGATGTGATCACAGCAGGACATGGGGGCCAAGGCAGCCTGGGAGTAGCTGACTATTCATCAGATCATAGCAATTACTGCATTTCCATTTCACTGGGATCCCAGTGGGGATACATCTACTCATGGAGACCTTCTTTTGTACCTAGAACAGGGGCTGCCCTGCCTTCTTTTATCCTGCAGCCTTGGTTCGAGGGGACTAATGAGCACAGGCCGGGTACGTCTGTTCACCAGGAGGGCAGCTCCCATTCATCCACCGGTCCTTCTTTGAAAACCCATGCATTTACCAAAGGCCACGCCTACAGTCAGTCAGTATACACACCACTCCTCCGTTGCTCTCTCGCCCCTCTGTGCGCGCTCTCCCTGCTGCGGCACACAAACCACCAAAGCCCAGTTCCACCTTTTCACACTGTGTCGGGCTCAAAGGGAGGCTGGCGGGGAGGCAGAAAAGAGCTGTGTTTGTTTAACCATGTCTTTAAAAAGCTAGGGGGGGGGACTTGTTAAATGCAAGCCAGTATGGCACCGCTGCACACACCAGGACATGAAGGAGTGAAGCTGCAGTACTGAGGCTGCTGCTGAAGGCCTTTTAGGTATCACTGCCACTCAGCCGCTTCATAAAGCCACTTTAAATGCCACCAAAGCTCTTTAACACAGCTCTCTCTGTGTGTGTGTGTGTGTGTGTGTGTGTGTGTGTGTGTGTGTGTGTGTGTGTGTGTGTGTGTGTGTGTGTGTGTGTGTGTGTGTGTGTGTGTGTGTGTGTGATCTTCTTCTATTATTACGATTTTTATTAACAAAAAAAAACAGTGTGTATCAATGAAATAGGTTTGGTGACCTATATTTATTTTAATATATGTTTTGGCAATGTTTATGAAAATTGTATCTGTTTTTTATTTTATTTTATCTTTTTATTTCGCTTTTCTTTCTTTCTTTAGACTTGATGTGAAGTGTGTTTCCACGTACTTCTGTGATTCTGTGTTTATTTTAGTTTCATATTAAAAAGACCTTACTTATTCTTTTATTATTTAATTAATTAATTTGATAATCAAATGCATGTTTTTCTCAGTGCCACTGATGAATTATGAAGTGAAGTGAACCCAGTATTGTATGGCCTTTTAAATCTCAATCTGTGTTACATTTCCTTGCGATTTCCAAGCACAACTGACTGTGAGTTAATACAGCCAGTGACATTTTCACCATTCACTGAATGCAATTAATTCATGTCTCTCCAAAATGCCAAGTATTTACCAGTTTTACGTAATGTCTGTGCAATAAATTCTAATAAAGCCTTATTTCTGGCCCATAAATTCAGCATTAGCACAAAGAGGTATTTTTTTTATTTTATTTCAGTGTAGCTACATCTCCTTTTGCTCCATGTATTTTAATTTGTTTTCTTTTTTTTAAATGTCAAAAGCGTCTAACTCTGTTTGACAGATTCACTGAAGATATTCATACAGATTACATTTTCTTTCACTTAAAAATTCTCCTCTTTGTGTTGATGCAGTCTATGAGAGTAAACATGTGTTTAGTTGTTTTGCATGTCTAATAACGGAAGGTTTTCACGGTTGACTTTGTGCAGCACTACAGGAAGATGCAGCCTCGTCCCGTTTGTCACGCCTGTTCTCTGTCACAGACTTGTCACTGCTTTGATCTCCGACTGCTAAAGCTTCTCATAGGAACCTCATGAATTAGGTTAATTTGCACTAATAACGAGGGTATTTTTAATGTCCTAATGAGGGCTGTTTACGTAGACCTCGAGTGCTCATTGTCTCAAAGTAATTAATGACGGGCCTGGCTGATATGTGTCACACATGCCTGTGTCTAGAAAGGAAAGAAATAATGACTAACTGCCAAGCTATATGAGTTTCCTGTAATGTACTTAAGGAACGACTAATGAGTTCATAGTGATCCTTTTGAGCTTTATTTGTAAAATGAAATATTATTATTATTTATCTAAGAACAGACTATTGAAGCAAAAGTCAATTCATGCAATTTTCTTTTTAGTTGTGTGAAATTTTATATGAATTTATAGTTTATCGCTAAATTATTTTTTGCCTGTACACTGTCGCCTGCACTAACCATCTCCATGCACGCTCAGGAAGCTCAGAGAGGACATTTGCATTTATGCAGATTAAATTAATCTGTTGATCTCCGTGTCTGTCTAATGAAGAAGGCATCGTGGTGTGTGGATATGAATGTCTGTATGCATGAGGAGGACGGGTTAATTAGGGGAAACTGCGCCTGGGCTTCCCTAAAAGGTCACACTTTGCCAAAGGCTTGAATACATTCTCTGCTCTTGACATGCCACAAAGTGACAAGTGCAATGACAGATTTCTTTCTTTCTTTTTTTTTTTTACTTTTAGTCAGGCAAAAGAAAAAGAGGGAGAGAGATGGTTAAAGATGTTCAGGGCTCCAGTGGGTTCATTTTATATACTTTATGTGTTCCAATTTTCCCTCTCATTAATACATAGCCCCATGAGTTCATTACTTTAATTCATTCAGGCCTATTAAGTGCATTGTTGAAGGATTCCACTCATTTGGTCATAAAGCCATAATGTGCCCCAGATTTCACAGTCTTTAAAATAATAACACATCTATATGTCTTCTAATTGTGAATATTGTCATCAACACAAACGGCAAGTGTTGCAAAAAAAGACATTCTTTTTCTTTTCAGAGCGCCACTGAACTCATCACAAGACTCAAACATGGGTGTGAAAACATTTTCCTCGCTTTGTCATTTCTTTCGCTGTCACTTCCCACTCCGGCTGCGTTGTCTGATGGTTATTGCTTCCTTGTCTCATCAGATTATTAAAATACAACCTACCTGACAGCCTCGGCCACCGGCTGATATCCACGTACATATTTGCGTGACTTCTTTCAGACAGAGGGAATAAGCAAAGGAATGGAAGCGCACATTGACTCAACAAAAAAAAAAGATAATTAATATAACATGGTACCAGAAATGTGAGCCCTCTGAAACACGCTCTAAAATATCTGGTTAAGAAGTTTTTTTTATTTCACTGTCCTCCAGTGAACCCTGTTTTCTTGGAAGATTAACCATCAGCCCACAATGAAAGTAAAGATCCACATATTTCTCTTTCATAATATCTCGATCAATTTATCCGTTAGACCACAGAGTTGCTTTTTGATCCCTGCTTTCCTCACAAACAAGATGTAACACATCTTTCATGGTTTAATTTTTACAGCCACATGATTGCCTCTAAAGACCTGTGACAGCGACATCAACTTCTAAAAATATCAACTCTGGTCTCATGCTGGAAGAACTGGAGTCATTTTGGTTTGACTACACACAGATAATGTTTCTTGTTGAAAAGCGATCTGATAAAAAAACTAATAAAAAAACGGTTTGGGCTTGAATGAATGAATAGATAGATGGATGGATAGATAACACTTTATTTATCCAGAGGGGAATTGTTGTGCAACAGTTGCACTACACAGTAGAAAACAGTATGTAATTATTGTTAATTTTATCATGATCTGTCAAGCCTAATAAAAAATGTTCTAAAAATATATTTCACACAAAGAAACGGTGCAATTAAAACACCTACTTGCATGTCAGTAAAGCACTTCTATTTCTGTTTGCTTATGTGTCTAATTTAATCATTTTCTGTCCTAGAAACATGCTGATTATAACATTTTAAACACATGGATTATATTTTCTTCTCTTAAAATCATTAAGTGAGATGAGATATATTGATTTCTGTTACATATAATTATGAGTGGTCAACTGAAGACATTACCGTTTATCACTTCAATAAAATACAAATAAATAAATTGTTGGAAAAGTGTTTTATTTATTTAAATCTCGTGTTTTTGCAGGAGTGCTGATCACATGCAGCCCTGCTCATCGTCTCAGAGAGACTCTGCCAGGAAGCAAAAACACTGTTGCTCAACTCCAACGATGTTTCCACTTAACGAGGTCAAGAAGGAAACTTGAGCGACACATTTTTGCTTTGGTTTTGTAGATAATTAAGAACATGTCGTACAATAAAGTATTTTGTTAGTAGACACACACATAAGTGACAATACAAAAGCTTCCCATTGCTGCAAAACTACACTCGTATCGTGAAGCTCCAATAAGTTGGTAAATAGCATGTGGGGGAAATTAGAGGCACCGTACAGAACTAGTAGAAACTAAACCACACAAGTGTCTCAGTGTTTCTTCTACCATCTCTTTCCCCACAACCCAAATGTGCACAAAAACCTTCAAAGCTGGTCTCTGCTAAACAACCATCAGTGAATCTGATTATTGTCTTTTTCACGGTGAACAAATAGATTTGAATCAGTCACCCTGTGTGTGTTTCAGGATGGAAATAAACAGAGAAGAGTTGCAACCATCGCGCTGGGACTGAGAGTTTGGCTTTCACAAGGTTTGGAGTATGAGTAAGAAGTAAGTCACAGGCCCGACAGCATAACTGGTATATTGTAATATACTGGAACATACCTACATTTATAAGATGTATGTGTACGACAGATAACGCACCCTTTTAAAGTTTTTTGGCAGTGAGTTAATAACGTTGATACAGTCTTTCACTTTAGATCATCAGCAGTGGATCTTGACTGACCTCAGTGTTGATTTGCGGATACATTTCTATCAATCAGCTCCTGTATAAATAAGACAGACTTTCAAAACACTCTTCTAATCATCCTTAAATAATTGCTTTGTCATATCATCTGCTCCTGAGCGCCTGATATAGTAGCGAGTGGGCTGGTATTAACAGATTTCATACCAGCCATTGTGATGGACCATGATTCTGGATCAGCCAAATTCCTCTTTAGGCCTACCTCACCAAACCACAGTGTCTCACTTTGTTTGAGTAATATAAAAAGAGAAGTTTGTGCTGACACTGAAAATGACATAAAGCAAACAAGCACAGTGTAAGTGACACAAAGGATCCACAAGATAAACATGTATGACTGAATAAATGGATTACATGTTCCCCTTGACAAAGTAGCTTTCTGCACCTCTGGGATTTTGGAGTTTGCCAAGTGTTGACTGCCACGCCCGGTCGAGTGAATAGATTTGGAGGACAGGGGGTGTGCTGACTGATCCTTGCAGCTTTACGGGTAGAGTCAGTTCCCAACTCTGCAGTGGTCATCAGATTAATTAAATAAAGTCTGCACAAAATGTGACAGCTTGAATACTCATGACAACTGTTTTGGCATGCCAGTGTTTGGTGTTTGTTTGACTTGACCAAGGGAATAAAAGGTTGGGCTTTTCATAGTAACCAGGTTAGATTAGAAATAAAAGGACACAATTAATTCCTTATGCTGTTGAAATAGATCAAAATAAAATAGTTCCTTGATTTTTAGCAATGTGAATTGGCCCTTCTGTGGAGGTAAAGTGGAAATATTAGTTATATGGGAGTCTCGGTGTTGGCAGCTCCACGAGAGATGATGAGAGCAGGGCGCGTTGCAGCATGCCTCTGTTACACATACATTATTTAAAGAACTGTGGGAATTTGACACAGGAGCCAGCAGTGCTCTCTCTTTGTTGTAGCACTGAGAAAACTTCAACTTTTAGTTTAAGTTTCATGAAATATAAACGTGAATGTGCTTGGTTGCGCATGAACATTGTTCTTCATCATGTGAGCTGAGAAGCAAATTGTCCTAAACTCATCAAACTAAACCAACACACACCTCTACACACGCTTAGTTTGCTAGATGATGCCCCCCTCCCCACTGTCCCTTTGAAGTGTGGACCTGGCAGTAAATTCTTGGGCTCTTTTATGCTCATTCCCATTTCGATTAGTGGGGTTAACAAGCCGCTGCAGCTCAGGCTAATGAGACTGTACCACGGAGAGGGGTCATCAGAGGTGGGGCGGGGAAGCTGAGGATGGATGACTCAGTCCCCTTTCTACCGAGGAGTTAAATGAGATGCAGGGGAATCCTAAACATGTGTTGTTGTAACTGAACAGCCTCCATGTTTCAGGAACTAGATACACAGAAAGTGACAAAACAAAAGAGTAAAAGAAAATGATCAAATCCATAATGGACATGATCTGCTCTCTGCAATATCAGGCACATAATTACCTTATAAAGAGCATGAAGTGGTCCTTACCTTGACTGAATCAATTACTCCCAAGCACATCTCCCCTGCACACACACAAACATACCTCCTCACTAACTTGGGGGCCCTGTGCGGCCAATCCCGCTGGGGACAGATGGGCAGACAGAGAGGGGGGCCTCATTAAGGCAGGATGTACCAGGATGCAGTAAAACCTCTACTTTCCTTTCCTTTCCTTCCCCTTTTTTTCTATCCTGTGCTCCTTCACAGCACACGGTGCTGTTGGAGATCACTAACAGATGGAAAGGAGATAGAGCCGGATCAGTAAGAAGAGATAAAGAAGAGACCTTCTGGCTGTCTTTGTTTCATTGATGGGTTTTTTTTTTTTTTGCTTTTCAGTTAGCGGTTTAATAAAGTATTTTTTATGAATCCTTGAACAATGTGACACATTAAGTGCAACCGTCCGTTAAAATGTAATGTAATACAGTAGTGTGCCAACATCCTGTAAGGTGATATGACTAACCGGATTAGTTTTAGCTCACGCAGATCCAATTATGATCAAACAGCCGGAATAAAAGTGCACTAAGATAATACATAAACAAATCATAAAGCGTAAGTCTCAGGCAACGTGGTAGCCTCACAAGATGCTTACTATCTGAAAAAAGAACATTGACACCCAGAAATCCTGTAATATGACATCAGTCAACTTCACATTGATATTATAACTCACTTTATATTGTTTTATGCTTCCACAATCTTTTCCGGCCCTAATCATAATTTTTAGGTCTTAAATTTCTCCAGAGAAATTAGAAATTATCATGTGAATTTTGCAAATTATGGAATCTATTTTTAAGATTATAGGGGTCCAAATGTATATTATAGAGAATATTAGATGTGTATCGTCAATATTGTGTATGTATTAATTAAAAATCACAAGTGACACATTTTTCTGGAGTGAGAAGAGACATGCTTGATACGATAAAGGTGACAGTTTTTGTTCAATTTAAAGTTTTAGCTTTAGATTTGTCACTTTCCTTGTAGTATACCTGACACGACAGTATATTGACTAAAGTCTCAGGATCTCTTCTTTATTGCAGCCTCATTGATTCAAACGCAGAAAATAAAGAAAGGTGTAATTCCCCACTAGAGTATGTGGTGTAGTCCAACTTTAGGGACATTAATATGATCAAGTATCAAAGTGTGTTCTCGAGCATGGATCTCTATGTGTTTAGGCCTGGACATTATGTATGAAAACATGAGCCCGTGTAATGGACCAGCCCCAGGGCTCCTGTTCTGCACGTAAACGCTTTGTGGGGGTCAACACACTAACAGACCACGGCTCTCCCGCAGAGGTTAAGTGGCTAGACCAATGGGTCAGGCCATCATTTAACAAATATATCTGCATCCCATCTTATCCAGGTCACATGCTAGCATGGAGGTCAGGTCTGATGACTGGCCAAGTGAGCAGACAAATGAGGAAATGATGAGAAGCGTGGGACCTGTCTTGTCTTGTCTTCCAGCAGCCTCGGCCCACCCCTTCCCTGCTGTGTCTGTGGCTGTCTGTGGTGTTGTCCTAATCAGGCCAGTCAGCGCTGACACACAGCATACTGTACTGCGGCCCTTCACGGCCCACAGTCCACCAGCATCCCAACTCCTGTCAGTCTATGCAGGAGGGCAGGAAAAAAAACCACATCACCCTTCAAAACCTGACACATTTTTGGAACGGATGTTATGATATTGGTGTTTCTTTTACGCCTCTACTTTACATTTGAAGTCGTCGGTTCCTCTCATGCATCATGTCGTCTCTCCATCACTGTCTCTTTGTCCCACGCCCACGAGATCATAGAGAATGTGTGTGTGACACAGACGTTCCCTTCAGGTAAATATTCAGACACAAAGCTTTCAAGCCTGTTGCTCGGAGCGATGGAATGAAGGTTGAGCTCTGCAGAGAGAAAGACAAAGATGAGTGGAGGAAAGAGAAGGGCGAACCTCCATATCTTTCATATGGGGGTTCTTTTTTAATTTTATCAGGCAGCACCTCGGGGTGAATAGTGAGGGCGGGGAGGCGGGAGCGTGGACATCAGGATAATAATCATAATTCAATTAAAAGGTTACTCACCTACTCAGTCACTGAAGGGGGGAGATGAGCATCACTGCTAGAGCTGCATCTTCCAGTCACTGAGGCCTATCACAGCACCGCCTAATTGAGGCCTGTGTATCTCACTGTGTGTGTGTATGTGTGTGTAATGACAACAAGGGGACCCTGAAACGCCTCCTAGGGGCTCCTCTCCTAATTGGTTAATTAATCCTCACAGAGCTCGTCTGCAGGGCCAAGGGCGCTCAGCGTAGAGAGGGAGGGAGAGAGGTAAGGACAGAAGGCTGGAGGGATGTGTGTGGATGTGTGTGTGTGTGTGTGTGTGTGTGTGTGTGTGTGTGTGTGTGTGTGTGTGTGTGTGTGTGTGTGTGTGTGTGTGTGTGTGTGTGTGTGTGCGTGTGTGTGTGTGTGTGTGTGTGTGTGTGTGTGTGTGTGTGCCGGGAAGGGGAACAAGTTTGACAATGACATCAGCAGCAACAGAGCGGATATTATCCCTTAAAGCGCCACATGTTTCTAACTAAGTCTCAAACAATCTGTTTCTTTTAAGAGATCTCTGTGTGATTCCACGGTTCCAAAGGGAAGTTTTTTTTCTAGATTTTGATCACAGCGATGAAAACTTTTTTTTCCTCTTTAACTCTTCTCGCTTCTTTCTTAGCCTCTTTACTTCCCTCTCCGTCTCTCTTTCTCTGTTTCTCCTCTTCTTTCTGTTCTGCAGAGAAGGGTTACAGTGGGCTGGAGGGAAGGGCAGCCATGTATAGTGCTTGTCTGGATGATACTCACTGAAAGAGACAAGTATGTAATTTGCCCTTAGATGCAACACAACACATAATCCACTCTTGCATAATATGCTGGTTGCGTGGGGTAAAATAAGGATTGTCAAATATATGTGTTATAGCTTCGCTCAAGGAAGAGTGATACAAATTGGCCAAAGTATTTCACTTCATTGTTAAAGAGTGGTGTAGCAATAAAGTGTGCATTCATGTATTATCAGTTTATCAGTTTTGTGTTTATCTTAATGTGTTTATTATAACTTTTGTTTTGCAATAGAGAAACGTGTATGGGCATATTTCATTAGGTGTTGACCTGCAGTCACTTGGTTTTATTACAAGGAGGACTTTTGTATTTAGCAAAGCATTAACTTGTGAGTGTTGACAACAGTGCTGTTTTCCAGCCAAGCATCTTTTACAGGATTATATGATTTTAAGTAGCACCAAAAATGTTTTGTGATTCTTTCTGCTGTACCATCTAGTGATAAGTCCCCTAAAACAACATGCAGTAGATGTGTGTGTTTGCTGCTCAAACCGTATAAAATTCCTTCCTATTCAGAAGGAATTGAGTCAACAAATACACACCTGTGCTCAAGCACACAAACACACACACACTGATGGAAACCAGTGCACTTCAGATTCAGATGCAGACAAGAAGATGCAATCACACACACACATACACACACACACACACACACACACACACACACACACACACACACACACACACACACACACACACACACACGCATGCATGCCCACTGGGGAATGTAGTCAGCAGGTTCAATGAATAAAGTGAATAGGGTTTGATGACTAAGCGAGCCTGCACACACGATATGTAACCCCATTCACACTAATGGTAAAACACACAAATCAAAATGAGCACACACAAAACAATGGATATATTGTACATTACTTGGGACATCACTCGGATATATTACCCACTCAAGCAGAGCTAACATCACTGTGAAAGTAAAAGTAAATATTAGTCCGCTGGACAGTTTTTGACCAAATGAAGGTTCAAACGCTACATGCATATTAATTGGGGTATTTTGTTTTAGTTATTTTTCCCAATAGATGATGAGAGGAAGAGGTTAACAACCATGCACATGAAACATCCCTGTACAAGAAGTTGCACTTTAAAGTCAAAAACTCTTGCAATGTGCATGCGCATGTGTCTGTGTGGAAAGAGAGTGAGTGACTTGGGGTGGGGCTCCTCAGAAAACCACTAAATTGCCCATAAAAATGGCAACATTCACATTTTAAGTCATCACCCAGACCTTCCTCCTCTCCCATCCAGGTCGTGAATGCAATGTGACACAATAAGCAGCCTGCAGGCCTTGGCACCCTCATCCCTGCTGTTTCACCATAAATCAACCATCACTAAACCACCTAGTATGATACAGTTTTTGATTTCTCGCTCAAATGTAAAGTCTTTGTATGAGGCTTCAGTTACATGGAAAGTCTTCCTTTGGTTGGGCACTTTGTTTATTTACTCAACTCAAAGTCAGGATAATTGTTTATTTGCGTAACCTCCTTACTTTACAATTGCAAGCAATATGTCTGAATGTATTTAAAATGCAGTTGCCACAGTGATAACTTTCCAGAGTGAGTATAACAAACCGTGTTTGGCTATCAGGTCACTTTACCTTGTTTTTTCAAGTGCAATATTTAATTGTATGTCACCAACTGCAGTATGCTGTGAACACTTTACACCATTCAAGTGCATTATGATTACTTCGTAGCTGAGATCCAAAGAGTTCAGTGAGGATGAGCCATGATGGTGTACCAGAAAACATGGCCCAAGTCAAATCAAGTGCTTGTCTTGGACGAGTTCACCCCGAGGCAAGGACGAGCGCAGCACCGAGCAGACTGTATGTGACATGACAGTTTCAAACGAACCCAAATGGACACACACTGACTGCCCAGACGAATAGTTTGTATGCATGTATATGTGGTCGTGGTGGCAGTCATCAAACAGTAAATGATGCGGACATGCACATACATGCACATATGTTGTATGTAGATTATAAACATGGAAAGACGGAGCGGGGAAGTAGTGCAGCGAAAAAGTCTTGTTCTTTCTGTGGAACTCGTTCCCCTGACAGTCCTTATCCCTCAGGCCCTTGTTCAGGTCAGGGATGTTAAAGTAAAACACATGTAGGATAAATAGATACAAGTAAATGAAAGCAAACAACAACCAACCGTCATGTTCCTACTTTGGGAGACACTGGAGCATCAAATTTTCCATTGAGAAATTTTCCATCAGAAGACACTGGAGCCAAAATGTGAAACATCTTGTCAAGTGTGTGTGTGTGTGTGTGTGTGTGTGTGTGTGTGTGTGTGTGTGTGTGTGTGTGTGTGTGTGTGTGTGTGTGTGTGTGTGTGTCGTCTTGTCTCCTCAGACGTCAAGGAACAAGGCGAGGAGTGTCAGAAGTAATTTGGCCACGATGGAGCTACACGGCACGCTGCCATTCACTTCGAATCAGCCGCACACTGAGAGATCCAGCTCAGCCTTGGGGGGCATGGCCACTGACACACACACACACACACACACACACACACACACACACACACACACACACACACACACACCTCCATCACCCCATCTCATTCTGCCTCACAGACACACCAAATACAGGATCCCTACCACGCCTCATCACCCTGCCCCTGGCCACCCCTCTTGACCTGCCTGGACACACACATGCACAAAAGAAATGTGCATAAACACAGACACCTACAATCTCTATATACACACACTGACACACAGGGATGTCAAAAAACACACACATTTAATACACACACACATGCACCAGACAAGCCCTGTCTCTCCCATTTATTCTCCCTCCATCCTGCACCTTCCCAGAGATTTATTTCCTTCCCCACTGACTTTGCTGTCTCCCTCCTTCCTTCCTTTTACTTCTCGTCTCTCCCCCTCCTCCCTTTCGGAGATTTCAGAGAAAATAGCTGAGGGCCAGATTAGAGGTTGGCTGCCTCTTTGCGTTACCAGTAAAGATAAATATTCCCAGGATGACTCCCATTGCCTGGAGGATGTTTATGTGTGTACATGCTGCTCTAACCTCCCCCCCACCCCTCCACAACACACACTCACACACACACACTAACACACGTATGTGAGCAGTGAGCACATGTGCAAGTTTAAACATACACACTCTGATGATTTCCTCTGTGCTCAGTGTGACACAGTAGATTGAGCACAGGGAGATCATTCATCTGCCTGTTACCGGCTCAACTTCCCTGTTGCCTCACTAAGGCACCCTCATCAGTGTGTAGCACAACGTTGTGTGTGTGTGTGTGTGTGTGTGTGTATGCCAGCCAGGTGATGAATGCCAACAGCTGTTGTGATGTCACTTTCCCAGTCTGCATGAAGAATATGAAGAGTGTCTGTGTTCACGTGAACGAATTGATTAGATTACTTTAAAACGCAGTGTGTTCTCAGAACTATTACAATCAGTAATGTAAGACATTAAAGATCATCCAAGAGATGACATCATGCATTGTGAAAGTTGCCATCAGGTTACTTATTTGAGGTATTATAGTACAGATAAAAAAAAAAGAATGAAAGCGTGTAAATCATATTGTTCGTTCCTCATTTTATCCAAATCATCCTGTCAATATTTTCTCCTGTTTTCACTCCGGATGACGACAATCCGACTTTTGATGGGTAACAGCCACTGAGGCTCCAAGTTTTGATTGCAGGATGATGGCGCAAGTGTTTTCAATTATTTCTTTCATGGAAATCCTCATTAGGCAGCCTGACTGTTGGTGTGATGCTTTGCTTTATTATAAGAAATGGATACCAGACTCAACGATAACGCCCAGTCACTTGAATGGAGGTTGCTCACCGAAAGCAGGTCATGGTTCTGCGTTGTGCGGCACATGCACTTGCTAAACATTATGTACTCTGTGTTTACTTCTCATCATACTTTTAAAACCGTTGCAATTGGTTCACTCTGGTGTCCTTGTAGGTTAAGGCGCTGTCCGAGATCTGCAAGGTCCCCGATTCAAATCCACACGGCAACTCTCTCTTCCCTCATATTCTGTTCAGTCCCCATTGTTTGTTACCTAATAGACGCATAATATGCTCTTGAAACGTTTATCTACAACATGCTTTAATGCAGTGTAACAGTAGCTCAAGTAGAGAAAAGTCAGTTAACATTACCCACCAAAAGCTACCAGTCATACCAAACCAAGAGCAGATGTAGCAGCAAAACTCTTTTTTCATTGGTATGAGGAAGATTGTGTTATTTCTTCCTTCAAATTTTAAATGTCTCCCTTTAAAATATGTGTAATCGGATATTATACATAATTATTTGTAATGTTTAACTATACAGTAATATGATGTGAGAATATACTGTTATTACCCAACCATGCATATGTATGCATGTGTGTGTTTGTGTGTGCGTCTTGTGCACATAGGCATTTATTGCTTGACTTTATGACTTTGTTTTGCATGCCAGAATTTGTGTCGTTATGTGCGTGTGTATGCATGCATAACAGCAGTAGCAATAGTTCGCCTTGTAACTCCTTCCTTCTCCACCATGGTATGTTCACCAATAAAATTGGAATTCCATAATTAGCTTGTTGTTTTTAGTTTCCCCAATGTTTGAGAACAATGTAAGAGGTGTGGGAACCCAGAGAAAAGTGTGGATCTCCTCTGACCATATGAACATGAGGAAACTACAAGCTCAGAAATGAGATATTTCATATTGTTTCAGTCTAACACGGCTGAACGAGAGTGATTTGGTTGAGCCGGCTGTTTGTTACACAATGTTCAGTAGAGAGCCAACATTTAATTTCTTCCAGATGCAGGAAATGTTTTTTTTCAAAATGTGTGCACTAATATGTGATACAATGCCTGTTAATTAGGACATCCAGGTTGTCCTGCAACACACAATATGAAATGTACCATGTGTTCACGACAGAGATAAACTCCTGTTTGTCATTTGAACAATATGAGTGTGGGCAAAATAAGAAACATAAAAAAGCTCACCTCAGAGAAACAGAATTTAATTGCCAATACAGGCAAAAACAATAAAACAAAATGTACTTTGTATCCTAACCGCCATTGTGGATGTGCATCTTCTCAAAAATGTACCGACAATGGGAGACCACAAGAGCGCCGGACTTCTTAGTCTGCTCTGTGTTTCCTACAGTACACGGTAGAAACAACTCAAAGGAAGGGTACTTTTCTCCTTTTCATTAACTACACATTTAATTTTTGTGAAAGGCATTTCCACTGCAATTGCTTCCCCTATTATAAACTGTATTAAGGAAGATGTATGGTGGATTCACAACACTGATAACACATATTGCAGCAGTTGCAACTGTGCTACAACAGTAAATGAGTTCAGCTCAATTATGTCTCAATTCCTGCAGGCCTCCTTGGTGTCGCCACTAAAACACTATGATGAGGAAGAGTAATTCATCATTCAGTAACTTTTTTCACTTCTGTAGGGGATCCCCTGGAAGGAAATCTTAACCTCACAAACCAGGCTACCCGGAGCCTCGCCTAGGGTGAACCAACGTCTTTATCGTGGCATCTTCCCAGAACGATAATTACACAGAAGAGGAAGAGCTGGCAGGACTCAATCCTGAGCCAGTGGTAGAAGCCAGGAAGTTCTTAACCATATTTGACTTTTGAAAGCACTGGTGGGATCTGATCGCAGGTCAGCAAGGACACGTGTGTGGCTCCAATGGCGTCAGACGCAAGCAAAAGCGAAGCAAGCAAAGCGAAGCAAGCAAAAGCGAAGCAAGCAAAAGCGAAGCAAGCAAAAGCGAAGCAAGCAAAAGCGAAGCAAGCGAGCGGGCGGTGCCAAAGTACAGTAAGGGGTTGTTGACGATGCAGACATCACGACTTCGCCAGAGTTTCTTATGCAAGACTTTGAATTCCTACCGGCTGCAGGGGTGCTGCTCAGTAGCTCACTATGACCTCTGACCTTAACATAGAGAGCATTGTCTCAAAGTATTATCATCAATGCTCTAACACCCTAATATCACCTCAGATTTGAGCGCTCACGTTTGAGATGAAGCATTAGAATAAACAGATAAAGAGCATGCACATGACTTGGTCGAGGCATACAGATTAAGTTCTTTAAGGAAACTGCTTTAAAGGGGACACTTAGAGGAAATTGGAATCAGATGGAGATTAGACAGTTAAGATATGTTCCCCCTTAGAGGTAATGTAAGGAGAAAGGACGGTATGAGGGAAGGGTGGGGGGGGGCTGTGTTGCATAGCTCACGGCATCGGTGACTTGTGAACAGAGGAAATGGATTTATGTTGTAAGCTCAGCTTCTCTGGAGAGCTAATTTACCTATTTCCCTTTGGACATTTACCTTCATCTGCAATAAATCAGCAAATACTGACTGTTTTTCTCTCTTTTCTTTCCTTCATCTAATGACTTTATTTTGTCTCCAAAGGGACCTTTAAAACAAATAAACAAAAACTGTTCACTTCAACAGATACTTTACAAAACAGAGTCTCTTTGTTTTCCCTACTTCCTGTAACTGGGTGTCTGAGCTGGCATTACTTTCATATGCAGAGACCTTTTTGCCATATTCTGTTGTTTCATTGAAAGATAAAGCTCTAGTACTATTTAAATACAATGATTTTGACTACATATAAATGGGAGGAAATGTTATGTATGTAATGTAAATTATATTTGAAGAAACTTCTTTCTAAGTTGTCTTTAAACCGCTGGTGTGAATGTGCTGCTGCTGCTGTCAGCCTGTTCATGAGACAGCTGTGTGTTAAGTGAGGCGGTTGGTGTAGAGCAGAAAATGATGAGACATGTCAGAACAAGACTGATATTTTGAAGCTGCAAATTTTTCTCCCTGCTTGAGACTTCTGTCTGTCTGTTTGTACAAAGCACTAAACACACACACACACACACACACACACACACACACACACACACACACACACACACACATGCACACACACTCATGTATACATTCAGACTTATACACTTGCACACATTTGTGTAATCATACACTCAGGCTCTTATTCATACTCACTCATGCACGCATACATGAAGACAAGCACACACACACACACACACACACACACACACACACACACACACACACACACACACACACACACAATAAGGCTACCAAGGTCTAGTTTCATTACATTTTTACAGATTATTATTCTCCATATCTGTTTGTTACTCTGCATATTGTTATATTTTAACAAAAAGGATAAAGCAAGTCTGAATTGAGGTACTGTATCATGACTCTATAGTAAAAGAAAATGACATATTGTATGCCAGACTATTACAAAAGAGTGTTATCCGATAAGTAAGTATTCAGATTGTTGTGATATACTGTATGTTACTAGATATCTAGTGTCTCATAACACACTCTTAAACACATGCAGAAACACATACACACACACACACACACACACACACACACACACACTCAAAACAGGTGCTTCCATTCCAGGATGTACAGATCGCTGTGTTTTATGAACTCCTTATATCAGTTGTTCCAACTCTGTGATAGATCCCTGTTTAAAGATGAACAATGAAATGTGTCACCAACATCCTATTTGTCTTTCCCTGCTTTGGCAGAGCTACTTCCTGTTATGTAATACAAACACGAGTTAATAAGGTTAAATTATGACATTATGGTTTATCATCGCCCCAGGTTTCACACCCATAACAGTCCTGAATGAAACTACCCATCTCATCGCTATATTAAAGGAATACAGGTGACTGTTAGTGGGGATTGTTGGTTTGAAGGGTGTTGAAAGAAGGCCTTGATAAGCGTGACACCTCTGTTTCCCACCAAACAATATGATAGTGTACAGCAGCAGTTCTCCGAGTGTAAACATGCTGAGATATGAGCTTTATCGCCCTCATATCACTGACATCTGGGATTTATCTTTATCTCTCTCTCTCTCTCTCACTCGTTCTCTCTCCCTTGTGCTCTTAATGTTCCTTTTTGTTGTTCCTTTGACATGCCAGTTTATCTAGCAGCGGTTGCATCAGCAGAAACGCTGTCTGTGGCAGTCACGCTAATTTAGGCTATTCTCTTTTTTATATCCCGGATAGGCAGGTGCGTGTTAGTGTACACACAATATAATGCTCTCACTCACTTTCTCCCTCACACACACACACACACACACACACACACACACACACACACACACACACACACACACACAGACACACAAACTGACGTACATAAACACAGAACACAAAACACATAAAGAAGCAGGCTGAATGCTTTCTTGTGCTTTGTTTTAATAATTATGTTTGAAGCCAATGGATTTACTCATTTCCAACACCGTTCACACATATAAAACAAGCACACACATCTCAGCCAGTTCAAACATTTGCTGTTTTATTCAAATGTGTGTTTGACGGAATTAACAAACACACACACTCTCTGCACTTACAAATACAGCCTGAAGACATCAATTTCATTTATGCCGGTTCCACGTTGCAGCATCAGCAGATTCCTTATTTTCCTCCATCCAACATGCACAACTTCAAAAATATATGAAAATAATGATCATTCTCTTTTCAGACGTGGACTAATATCAAAACGTTAAATTCTCTGTGCCTCCTCCACACCATCTGTGTCTTAACTAAAGCCACAGCAGAAAATAGCGCCGCTGTTTCACTTTCTTCCTCTCTCTGCTTCTCTCTTTCTGTTGTTTAAAGAGGAGGTATGCCAATCTGACAGTGGACACTGACACCTTTCATCACCACCTTGCCTCTTTATGCAGAAACAGCATTGTGGCCGGATGCCACGGGTAGGTACTGTAAACATCACTCCCTTTCTCTCCCTCCCTCCAACACAATAGAGTCCAACATAATTGAGGCATGCAAGTCTGTGGTTGCCATATGCCAAACATGGCTTGGATAAATTGCCGGGAAGGAAGAAATAAGCAGAGGGAGGAAAAAAAGAGAAAACTGTGTCTTTGATTAGATCAGTCATGTGTGATTCCTTCAAATTACGGAAGAACATTACAATCTTTTGTTTATATTCTTTAGTTTTGGTTTGAAATGACGATGTTAATTGTAAAAGATAAAGCCTGCACTGAAAGTTGCTTGTTGACATACGTTCATTTCTAACCAGTAGCCATGAGGCTGTCAAACTAGTCTTCAAAGTGTTACTACAAGTTGCTTCAGTGCGGCCTTTCCCTGACAGAGATGAGCGCATCTCCCTCTCTGTACACTATTCTGCACCCTGCAAACAAGTCTGGACAGCTTTGTATCTTATCCCTCTTTGGATAAACACAGGCAGGAAATGAATGTGGTTTTACAATGATTCACTCCATACTGGAAGCATTTGCTTTCAAAGAAATCCATTCAAAGCAGCTTTGGCTTCACATGTTTACTATTTTCTTTTGCTTTTGCAGATATGTATCTTTTCATTTGGCTATTTCCTACCTCTAAAACGCACCTTAACATGTGTGTGTTTTTTGCCGTCTAACTTGGATGGTTGTGTCTGAGTTTTAAAGAATGTTTTCCAAGTACTGACCCACATTAACATATAACTCCAATTTTACTTACCTTTCACCGGCTTCCTGTTTACTCCCCTATTGAGTACAAATTCTTCACGTTAACCTCCAAAGCTGTTCATGGACCTGCGCCCCATTATCTCTGTGACCTCATTCAGACATACACCCCCCCCCCTCCCCCCCTCCCCTTCATTCTTGTAGCATTCCCATTCTGCACCAATCCTGCTGTAAACTGAACACTATGGGCAGCAGATTGTGCTGCTGCAGTGCACATTGAATGCTCTGCCTGAACAGCTCAGGATTGCACCCGC
This sequence comes from Cottoperca gobio, assembly GCF_900634415.1. Lineage (NCBI taxonomy): Eukaryota > Metazoa > Chordata > Actinopteri > Perciformes > Bovichtidae > Cottoperca > Cottoperca gobio. The sequence continues at coordinate 21,942,564 of NC_041359.1, forward strand.
TCCCCTTACTTTTAAGAAACTTCTTAAAACACAACGTGCAACACCTGTTAAAAACTTGTAATGTGCCACGGCCTGTTCCTGCGATGTTATGAGCTTTTATGCCCAATTTTCTTTATTTTTGTATCGCTGTGTGTGCGTGCAATGTTATGTGCTTTTTAGGCCTTATGTTTAATTCTTTATTTGGTGCTTTAGAAAAACAAATAACATTTATTATTTTTGGTTTTATCATTATTATTATTATTGCTGTTGATGTTATTATTGCTATTGTTATCAAGCATTATTATTATTATTATTGTATTAGTATTATTATTATCTGTCTTTCATTCATTTTTATTAAGTCTATTTCTTGTTTTTAATTTAGTCGTTTTTGTTGTTTTTGCTTGATCCTCCCCCCCTTTCGCTGCAGAATCCCACATTTCTACATGTTTCTCTTCTGCTCTGCTATCTTTATTAGTGGAAAGTCAAAATGCCTGAGGCCAGAGCTTAAACCATGCAGTCCAGCTGGTTAGGGACTGCCAGAGTAATGAGCTTTACCTTTAGCTGAACCATAAAAGGCTGGTGCCTGCCTATGGGCATTCCTGCTCTGAAGTGAGGACAACACACAAACACATCGATGGACCATCTCTCTGGTTGTAACGACTCCCATCGTCCAGTTTTAAACTTTCCCCCTCATCATTTACAGCTCAAGACAACAACACCCGAGTTGTCGTTGGCGGTTGTGATTGTTGAGGAAGTAGCTGAGTCTTGACAGAGGTCAGCGCGTGCGATCTTAAGACGCTCACTCTCCGGAGATATGTTACGTTTGAGAGCTTGTGTCAGTGAAGCCACGTAAGACTGTCCAGACTGATGACATACTGTACAGTGGGAGGTAATGATCCATGAGCTGAATATAGAATGAATTGATGATGGGGAATGGACGTATAGCAACAAGCAGAGCGTGACTGCAGCAGTGCAACACGCATGTTGATTTTGATGACGTTACAGTCAGGTCTTTTGATTTGTATTGCTCTTTTCCAGCAATTGCATATCATTTGTAAAAAATGCACGACACTCCTGCAAGGCAACGGGGAAAATAGTGACAATTCATTGATCTAGTGAGTGCATTGTTCTTGTACTTATTGTAGGGTTTGTTGCCTTGTATAGTGTATAGTAGCATGTCCTCCACAGTGGAGTGATTGAGATAAGAGTTCTACATTCACATCCTTTTCTTTAGCGTTTTGTTGAATTAACATTAAGATTTTAAGACATTAGACCATCTGATCATGTGTCGTGAGAACAGCTTCACCAATGTGACGTGCCCTTAAACTGTGGCATTAACCCCTGCTTTAACCATGGACTCACAGCCACCATTCACTGGGCTTGGGAATCAACCATGTGTGGGACAATGATGAGACTAAGAACTGATGAACAGCGAGACAAAGACAGATCAATAATCCCTGCTAATCCATAATCCCATTGACAGTGACAACAATGAGCAACAAATGTTACTTTTTGAGTTGTATCCGTTTTCTATTGATCCATGATAGACTTAGATACAGTAACTGTTGTTAGTGCTAAACCTTATGAGAAACAAACACCTGGATGACAGGCGGTGACACCGCTTTTGTTTTCTTGTTGTACCCCATTGCTCATGATTTCTGAATCTGGTAAACGGGTAAAGAGTACTGTGCGTAAAAGCTCAGTACATTTTGTGTTTACAGGCCTGTTTGTTGACCAAACAGCTTGTTCCCATTACCGTGCTCAGGCCTAGGTGAACAAGACTTGCTTGTATGTTGGTTAGTAGGGGGAGACGGCAGATGCTTTTCATTAGATAGATCAGCGGTGGCAACCATCCTGTGTAATTTATCAGTTTTTGTGTCATTGTAAATAAGAAAAAAGAAGGAGATCTTACTGGTGTATTGGAGAGTAACTTGCCAACAGCCAATCTCTTTGCTGTTAGCCAAGAGTTCTGGGATGTGGCAGGTTGTGAGAGACAAGGAGGGATTTTTATTTTGTAAGGCTGCAAGAGGCCATCAAAGAGATGCATGTTCCCTGAGAAACCAAGACATCTGTTGTCTGTGAGAAGATAGCACAGGGAGGAGAGCAGGGATTGAGAGGTCCCTACAGTCCTGTCCACGCCAGCAGCGGCTACACTGCTGACTAATTGGTAAGAGGCCTATGCGTGAGCAAGTGAAGGAGGGGTGTCTGGGTGGCAAGCCAAAGAGGAAGAAAAACAGGCCACCTAATTCCGACAGGATAAGGAGAAAAGAAAAGAGAAAAAAAATGGTGACCAAAATAGAGAAAAGGACAGGAGTAATGGCTGTTTCCCCTCTTCCTCCCGTCGCTCTCACCCTCCTTCCCTCTGTAGCCCTTCCAGACCCAGACTCCAGACTAGCCTCATCCTTGTAATTTAGATTAATTTCTTCCACATTTTCCTCAGGGATTAGGCTGCAACCCACCCAGCCCCTCCTCCTTCACACACACACACATACACACACACACACACATATACACACACACTCACACATACTCAGCTCACCCCCTACCATAGTTGCTTAATGCTCTCATTATTGAACTACGCTCCCCACACAGCTACACCCCACCCCGCGCCCAACCTCCACACACACACAAACACACTGAGAAATACAAAACTCTCAGCTCGGATGAGTGTTGATGTCTTAATGTCATTAAATGATTCTGATGATTATATGAATAAAACAGTTTAGTCTCTTTTGACTTCCTCAGTTATTGTATTTTCCAATACTGTCACCAGATGTATTATTAAGTATTGTACTGAGCTTTTGAAATGGCAGTAATTGGCCTAAGTGGCCTGTTATGGAGCAATCAGGAGGATCTTTCATTTACTTTTTTTGGTTGAACCTCTTTTCCCTCATCTGTAAAAGGTTTCTTATTTAAAATAAATAAAAAGATTTTAAAAAGGTGGTGATTACTTTAGAGAGCGGGCACTGAATTAGACAGGGATTATGAAACGTTTGTCAGGACGCTACAACAAACCATGTCACAGTGAACATACAGTATTTAAGGCTTGCAGTATCCTCCAGACAAAGTCTAAGTCGCCATGTTCTCTGACTGCTGTAAAATACAGCACAGCGGGCAAATACCAGCACAGTTCACTCACTTTAAGTCCAGGTGTGTTTAATGCCACACAGGAGCGAGTCATGCTGGGAGCAGACACAACTCAAAAGTTCCTCAAAACAGCAAGTAAACACGAGAACCAATGTACATCCAGGAACGTAAAGCAAAGACATGTAGGAAAGGAAGATTATTTATGTATTTATGTAGTTGTCTGTTCATTCCTAATTAATTCCCGTGCATTGCATTCCTTGTTGTGCATGAAACACCAGCTGTTGGCCGAGAGAGGAAGTCTCAGAGAATGTATGAACATCTTATAAAAGCCTCTTAAAGGTCATTTGTTTTCTTTGTTTTTTCTTTATTTGATCATTTTTTACACTAAATTCTTCTTCTTTCTACATGTTGTCTTCTCTGTCTGTCGTTTTCCCATTTTAGTCTTCCTGAAAAGCACTTTGTAACTTGTGAAAAGTGCGATATGTTTATTTACTGCATGTTATTTATTGTGCGCAGCCCACAAAGGCCACGTAAGACACCAAATGCTGTTTCAGTAGTGAAACAAGAGCGTAGCCTCTTACAAATAATATTGCATCGCAAACAAATTATGTTTATTATGCTTTTCAGGGAATCTATTATGTGTCTGTGGCAAATGTCAGACAGATACAAGAACAAAAGACGTTGCAATTGAAAGATAGACGGTCCTTAAATCATCATATGATGAGCAATAAAACAAGAAATGACCTTGCAGGTGACAATGAATTACGGTTGTGATGAACTAGAACATTGTGATAACTTTGTATGGGTGGCCTGCACGAATGGGCCACCCATACACACATATACATTCATTCTTCGTCTATCTCTTCATCGCTTGATCTTATTTCTAAGAGCTACCAAAATGGCAAATTTCGTTATTTGGAGAAAAGATCACGCCTCATTTTCTCCAAATGAGAGACATATTTTAAAGTCAAGCGATCATCTGCTTCCTGTGTTTACTGAGCTGAGAATGACCTCGACCCCTGATTTATACATGAGAATCAACTGTCGTCGGTATGACTTGTCGCTTGTGACTTGGGATGTTAAGACTATGGTTTAACTCATAAAGTGGTTTCAGTGGTTGGGAACTGCAACCGAGCGATTAGTCTGACTGCAAATGAGCCTTAATGTACAACAGATTTTAAAGGCGGTTGTTGAAGGGAAGTGGTTGGACTAAATGGAAGGGGTGAAAGTAAAGTGCTAAGTATCTGGGAACATGTTGGGCAAAATGTCAGGGAGTGTGTTAAAGTTTCAGATGTTAATGAGAAATTGATATATAACTTTCTCTCTATTGATGTCCCTCCATCTTGATTGCTCTGTCTTAGATAAGCTAAAAGTTACTTGATTGAAATGAGAGTTTAAAAAACTGAATGTAACACCAAGTTTAAACTTTTTGCCGCCTTTTTCCTCTTGCCTGACAGCTTTGTCATGTGACTTGACGTGACCTACATAGAAAGGTCATTCAGTCAGCGCTGCCATGAAATACAACTACAGTTCAGTGAATCTGGAGTTGACAAGCAGCCCTGGGCATCCTAATGAGATCAAAAGAGTATATTAGCATGTCAGATATAATCTCTGATTATAAGTATATGAGTGTCTCTTTTTTTTTTTCATTAGAGAAAAAAGAGGCGAAGGTAACGGGTAAGCTCAACAAGTCTACGCTCGCCTCCTTTTCCCAGCTTTATTAGGTGTGTCAGAGGTGAATTACTCACACTGTCTCACAGTTGAGGGAAAGAAAAAAAAATGTCTGACCAGTAACCAAGCTGACTGTTTTGGAAAACATACGATAAGTAATGACACATATTAAGCAGGTGCAGTGTGTCTGTCTGGTAGGATACCGTTTAAATGCCACAGGTATTCATGTTTTTCCACCTGGTATGTGTTTAATTATACCATTTTAGGGGTCACTGACAATAAAGCTGAGGAAAGTGAATTGGACGAGTGTGTTTTAATAGCTCACGTCTTCCATGTGACTGACATAAAAGAGAGTCGTGAGAGAAGCGACGGAACAAATAACTTCCAATCAAAGCCTCAGACAGGAAGGTTGTTGTTTCAACCGTGTTCAACCGGTCATCAAAGACGCTAAAAGTCCACCGCCTCTTTTATCCCTCCACCAGCCTTCACCAATACCTCCCTCTCATTTTTCTACCACCTCTTCCTATTATCTCTCTGTGTCAAGCTTACACCTCTAACTGTAGGCAGTTAAAGTCAACTGCTGCGAGCCACCAGGTTGACAGGTCTGGTTAAACAGGTTCTGAGGGGAGAGGCTGATACTTGTTTAAGTGCTAGGTATGGCTCACTGCTGCTGCTGATGCCTCTCCAACATGCAGCCTGGCTTTTTTTGTGAAACACTGCTCTCACCTACTGACCTCCAACGCAGCATATATGGCTAATATGAGGATAAATGTCAGTGGGAATATATCGTCGTGGATTACAAATTGTTACTACTCTTAAATCCATCTATGTGTCCGACATTTGCACAAATGGGTTTCAATGGGTTTGATGTTACTATGGCTCAGACGCAAGCTCATAAAACACATACAAAGACAGACCACATGAATCAGCAGGAACTGGCTAGGCAAGTGATGATTAAGCAACCTTGCGCCACACGTAAATCCCATCTGCTTTTTTTGCACCACTTCTTTTTCTCACAGACATCAAAGGAATTGTCATCTACAGTACAACACTTGTTGTATTTCAATGGACGAACTATACCTTGAAACTAAAAGCAAATCAAAACTGCAGGTGAGGGCAAACCTGCTCCAAAAGCAGGAACTAGAGAAAGAGGAAACAAACGAGAGACAGGAGGCTAGGAAACTTAGGAAGATGTTAAGTGATGGGCTCGTGGAGCAATCTATTCAGCATGCGTCAATAGTTTTCCATGTTTAAACACAACCAAGCCATTCCTCTGGTCTCAGCTGTGCATCTTTGCTCATCACATGATGTACTTTTGAGGTCTCTGCCTTCTCTGAGCCACACAGCCTATTTGTAAGCTAAGTGAGAGCAGATAATGATGGCTACTGTTCCCATTAGTTTGGGGGTTTTCTTTGCTGTTTATTAATAGAAGACTGTTTCAACACATGACTTACCCATCATCTGTGAAATACTGCTGAGAAGGAGGTTACAGAACAAATATGCGACTCACTGAGTCAGGCTTGAGTCTTTCATTTTATTTTTATTTTTCCTGAAACTTTAAAACAGTTTTTTTTTTTTTTACATATTTTCAAAAAGGTATATCATGCCCACTTCCTAACCTCTACTCGATAAAAAACTAACCCATTTATAAAAGTTAAACACATTATCATAAAAAGTGAAACCATACACCAGAATGATACCATTATTTACACAAGCCCATTAAATTACAACATAAATTAGAAAATATTTACATCCAGGACAATACACTGGATAGAATTCTATGTTTGGAATTTATTGTCTAATTAAAAACATTTTTTTTAAAGAAAACAATATATACATTTACACACATTCTCACAACATACATACACTCTGGCAGGACTGAAGTGGTTGGGAGGTTGATAGTAACTTGGGTTTTTTTTTTTTTAAATACTAAGAATGATGAATAACTAACGTGGTCACAAACAAAACGCCGCCAGGTTTAAAAGATAAAGAGAAGAGTAACAATGGCAGCACTGCTATGCCTGTAATCCATATGAACACTGAAGAGGCTGTAAAGTCTCTGGTTTTTGACCAAACACAGATTGACAAACCAAAAATCGTCTTTACTCATTTAGGCCTACATAAGATTCAAATAATCTCTCATGAACAAAGCACAATAACACTGGAGCCATTTTGAAGTGGTTGTACAAATCAATCACAAAAAAAAAAGAAAGAAGGAAAATGAAGGATTTTTTTTCTCTCTCTATTTCATATAAAAATGGTCCTTTGCAAGTCCATTGAGACACAGGAAATCAGTGGATTTGCCTCCAGACAGAGCAGGAGAGGGGGGGTGTGGGGGGGGGGGGGGGGGGGGGGCTGAGAGGAATTCACAGCCACAGCAACTCATCTTGAAATGATGTCCTCTTTGGAGAAAAAAAACAGTATGCACTTTGTTCTTTCCCTCCCCTTGTCAACAGAGAGCAGGTCTCATAGATGTAGCATCAGCACATTGGCAACTGTATGGAACTGTATAGTGGTTCGTATGATATGGTGAGCTTTACGCCCTCACACGCTGGGCTCCCATTAGGACCAGCACACGGGCACTCACCATGGATGCCAACACAGACTGATTTGCAGCCAGCTGTGACAAGTTCTATAAAATCAGTACATACACACACACACACACACACACACACACACACACACACACACACACACACACACACTCACGCACAAATTCAGCTCTCAAAATGACAATACTTATCAATCAATATTGATTTTTAAAAAAGTCCAAAAAGGGCAGACAGGGCAGCAAGATTGAGGGACTTGGGGGGGGGGTTCTCAAGTTCATAAGGATTCTCCATTGAGCTCTCATTTCCTGTGCTTGTCCATTTTGTCGGCAGATTTGCTTCCACTGTCTGAGGATCCCTGGGTGTCGCTACCAGAGCTCAGGTACATCTTGTCCACTTGTTTGAGCGCCTCGTTCAGGTAGTTCTGAAGTGAGGTCATGGCGGCGCAGATGGCCGGAGAGCCAAAGCCATGAGTGATGAGGCTGAAGTGGGTCAGGCAGCCTTGGATTCCAGGCTCCATGATGGGGGCCGGCCGAGAGTTTCCCAGAGGTGAGCGGTCCTGAGTGAGCAGGTCAGTGAACTCCTTGCAGATATTCCTGAAGGCAAAAAATACAGAATGATTGAGGAAAGGGGGGAAATATTTACATTAACAAATGTTTCATTGTGTTCTGAGAACAAAGTCTGCAGAAGAATTCAATCTGCCAAATCCTCAAGTAATCAATTATCACTATAACACTTGCATAAGAATTTTAAGAAGATCTACATGTGCTCCATCCTACTTTGCTAGAGGTGCATGCTAATTAAAGGCAACCATCAAGACCAGACACTTACTTGGCTGCAAGGAGCATGTTCTTGCGAGAGTTAACCTCGTTGCGTTCCACGTGCGGCCTGCCCAGGTATTCAGCAATTGCCTTTGCGGGAAACTCTGTCTCACAAACGTAACCAAAGTCTCTCGCTAAATGAACAGCTTCACCTAAGAGAAGAAGAAGAAACAAAAAACGTTTTAGAGAAAAGAGAAGAATCACCTCTAAACCCAGTTCTGCACTGAGGTTGACACTTGGTCTAAAACCAAGACTGCACATGTATCAAAGAATAAAGATTAGTATTATTTACACAGACATTATCTCTGCATGTTCTCCGACACACTGGGCAAAGATCAAATGGTAAGCTGGCCGACTTTAGCAATTTATCAATTTAGAGCATTATATCCCGTTTTGACCACAAGCATCAAGGCTGAAGCGAAGCAGTTGAACTACAGAATAATCAGCTGTGCTCAGTCTTCTAGCTCGGGGGAAGAACAGCTAGTGAGATGAATATATTTACGTCTTGAGGGTTGTTTGACTTGCATGGTCATAATGGGCTTATGTGGATAAATGCTAGCAGAGAGCACCCAAGGCGCCAACAGCACCGCTTATTGATAGACACGCACATCACTCGAGGATGCGGGCAGCTATTCAGAAGCACAATCTTTAAGGTCAGCAGGCCCTCCTGGCGAGTCGAACACAAGATAACAAGGCTTAATTCAGCTTTGAAGGTCTCTAAATAACACAAGCCTCCAGTCATTCTCCTTCACAGAATCATCAGCCCATTTATAAATTTAGACGTGTAGGGAGCAAGAGAGGGAAAAAATATTCCACCTTAGCCGGCGGCAGGTAGATGTGACTAAAGCGATAACGTTTTCATCGTGAAGCGTCACTGTCTGGCTAAGGTATGTAGTATTCAAGGCACTGACCAGGGAAGGTGGAGGTGTTGTGTTGTGTCGTCAGTGTAACCCAGTACCTCCCTGATATTAAATAACTGGAGATCTGTGATCTTGTTACACAATGCAGACATTTAAAGGAAGAATATAATGCATAGCTTACAGTACCCTGTGCAGTGTAATATAAAATAATACAGTCGTAACAGCTTGTTAGTGTTATTCAGTTGAAAAAGATTATATCTTTTGATAGCTTGCATTCAAACAACTCGTGCTAACGTGCAGCTGAGAGCCGGGCAAATTAAACAAAGTTCCTCCAGAGAGAAAAGTAACTACGTTATTCGCATTGTATTCATGTCATCAAGCATTTCAACAATCAGTAGAGTTTGGAGAAAGATATTAATAAAGGGAATAGTATAGTAAGAACACACACACTTTGACATTCCAGCCACTGCAAACAGCAATTAAACCTGAGAAGGTGCTATGCACTGCTGAGTGACATGTCATACCTTCTACTAGTGAGGTAAGTAGAGTGACATTGGCTGCTTTCCTTCTTCCTGCAGGCAGGTTGAGCCCAATCTTATCCAGCTTTTCTCTCAGAGAGCGACCTCCATTTTTTGACTTGGCTCTGCAGAAGGAGAACAAAAAAAAGACTTATTATTAATTAACAGCTGTGAAGTAATTCAGACAGATAATGCAAAAGTACACCTTTTCTCACACAATGCGTTAACGTTTGAAGAGAATGATTAATGGAGGATTGAGATGTTAATATGCCATTTGCCAATCTCTTCACACTTTATTTTCCTTCGACTAGTATCTGCTTAAGGGCATTTAATCCATACATTATGAGGAACTAACAGAATAGATTTGTGTGGTTATTGTTGTTTTATTGCACTCACTCCTGCAGGAGTACAGGCTCTCCTGATCTACAAAAACACTGTTTACTACAATTGATGCTTCCACTTAATAACCGTACCAGAGATATCAGTCGTACACGTGTTTCCAGAAACACTTAAACTCCCCACTTGCAATGGCCGATTCAGTTTTACGCACGACTGGAGGGCAAGCGCTCCCTCTCCATGGCGGGTGAGAGAGGGAGCATCTTTAGGAAGGCATGTGTGTATGAGTGCCCCCCCACCCCGCGTCTCCCCAAAGTCCCTCTGCTAACAATCCCCCTCCTAGTGCTATATAACCTACTTAAAAATGTCTGTGATTGTGCATGTGTGTTGGTGTGTGTGTGTGGGTGTGTCTGTGTGTGTGTGCATGTCAGCATTAACACAGGCACATGGGAAGTGGCAAACGTGCACTCCTAGCACAAAATGCTCCGGTCAGGGGTGTTGAGTACGTACTGTAACCTCACAGTCCCTCAACAGACTGCCACACTAACATATGTGCCATAAGGTCAACTGCGCTGCCACAGATAAACCTTTGCATGCTGCAACCTCTAACAAACACACAAATGCACACACCCACAGAGTCTTTAGATTGGTACTAACTGTGTTGATGTAACCTATCCCCAGAGGAAGCAGAGAACCAAAATTGCAGACCACACAAAGAATGTCACGAACCTTACGCAAAGAACTGATGAGCCAAAGCAACTCAGCCAAGCTGTGCTTTTAGAAAAGCCTTTCCCATGGGCTGCTGAGCTCTACTCTACAGATCTCTAGAGCTGAAACTCCTCAGTTTGATGATTAATTGTATCCGAGGCAATCAGACAACCCCATAAAAAAAAAGCTTGTAGATAAATGAATTATGTTTGGGTTAGTTCCCCTTACTTTTTGTGAAACAGTGCTGTATTCTTCTTGAATACTTTTACAAACAACAACAACAACAACAACAACAGGGAAATATTATTAAATCCAGCTTGCTGTCATGTTGAATGAGTCTGAGCTCTGACCTGCGTAAAACCCCTCCGAGGAGCGATGCGTTGAGGCACTCAGGGGGTGACAGACGTCTCTGGACCTCTGCCACGGTAACCTTGTACTTGGATGTGGAGCTCAGCAAGGAAAGACGGCCCGGTACGGAGCAGAATACCTCTGTGGGGTTTGATACCATGCCCAGCAGGGACTCTTTCTGGAAAGGAAGACCCAGCGCGTTGCCTTTGGGTAGAGTGACAGGCCCTGGAGGGTGAGGGGGAAAAAATGTGGGTAAGCTGAAGAGTGAAGGAGAACAAAAGAAAGACAAAAAAAAAATGTCTGGTTGTGCAACATTATTTGTTTATATATGCACTGTTCCTGTGTATGTACATAAGCTCTAACCATCCTAATCCTCTCTGTGCAACAGGGAATCTGTGTTTTCTTGTACGTAATCACAAGAAGGAGTGTGTATGCAGCTCTGCACAACTGAGAAAACCAGTGTCTGCTGGAGAAAATACTTTGAAATAGTGTGTGGTTTGTCAAACGTTGCATGCATAAAAGGTTAAACAGCTCAGATGCCCTCATGGCAAAACACCATCCACAAACAGATACACACATACAGCCCTTCATCTAAGCCACAGATACACCTCAGTACTGTTTATTATTGGGTCTCAAAGGCTCTAAGTGTTCTAGACGATGTGTGTGTGTGTTTTTTTTTTGCTGGTTCTAAAGTTAGACAAAGTTCCCCCCCCCCCCCCCACAGAAGCACTGACAGTCATCGGACAAACAAAACAGTACAGCACACTACAAAACATAACTATCTTTATCCTCACCCGCAAGAATGCCCCCCTGATAATAAGTCCTCTGTAAGCGATCAAGGTTCCTGCCACCTCGTAGTCCTAATACTGAGACAAAAATCACAGAGTCACATGGGGTGCTTTAAGGCTCCTCTGGGGCACATGGCTGGGAAAGACATGCCATTGTTTACAAGTGGAAAACCTAGATTGCCCATAGCGTGCCCTTGAGCATGGGAACAATATAATGAACCATCACTTATTTACGTAGCAAATGCAAACTGGTTGGTTTATTGTGCAGTGCAAATGGCTTTCTGCATGTAACTGTGCAACGTAATATTCTAATACATTTTGCTCTTAAGCTTTTGAAAAAACAACAATGTATTTACTTTAAAAAATTCACATAAATGTCAACAAATTAGCCACAATGCTGTTATACTGGTCAGGTCATAATAATACAAAATAAAGCATGGGGTTTACATTTTAAAATGAAAGTTTAAACCTGTATTTGTGCGATTAAATATTATATCATAGTGTTATAGGTTTTTTACAGAAAGTAATGAATCTATCTATCTATCTATCTATATATAGATATATATATATATATATATATATTTATATAGATATATATATCTGTTTGCCTGTGTAGGGTTTAAATGCACTCAAGCTGATCTTTCTCTGACTCAGTGTGTTTATTGAAGCCCTGGTGACAAAACAGCGGGAATAGGTTCTCCCTCAAAACAGTTCATGTCCCGACAAATAACTAAACTGTCTTTCACATGCAAGCCTAATGCCACACCCCACGAAAGGCTGGGTCTGCAGAGCCAAACACTGCTTCAAGATCAACTCATAATTTCCTGTTAACGTGAGCTGAAAAGAGCCGCAGTTGCAAGCTTAACCAGCCTAAAGATGATCCAAAGCGTTCCTCTTCTCTCACAGTCAACACCGAGGTTGCTCAATTTTCATGTCTTGTCAGTTATAGCCTGTCGTGTTTGAAAGGGATCAGTTCTTTCCCACTGGGCATCCATTCAAGGACCTTCACCAACAGAATAGGCTATGGATCACATCAAGCTTAGATAAGTGCATCTCATGACTATGAGGATTATCAGTGTATACAGTGCAAGTACAAGTACAAGACTCCTCCTTTGCTGTACTCTCGAACTGAGTGTCCTGACATGTCGCTATAGAAGTAATTGTTATGACAATTCCAAGTATGTAAGAGAGTGAAAACAAAATCCTTACAGTACATTTCCAGCACTTGCAAGTAATTACTGCATCTGTATGTGGTTGTATAAAGGCATGAGTACCCCAGGCAGCAATAAGCACAACTTTTTCTTTTTTCAAATTGGGGATAAAGTTTAGATTAGTCATAAACATGCAATAAACTCACCTTTTTTGATGACTGTCTGATCTGCCATTATAATACTGTGGTCATCTACATGCTGATGAGAAACAAAGAACAGAAGCAACAATAAGAAATCAAATGCATTTTTTAACACACCAAGGATAAAACTGAAATTAATTTATGTCAAAATATTCAATGTGTGTGCAAATGACTATCTCTCTCTCTCTCTCTCTCTCTCTCTCTCTCTCTCTTTTGCCTCTTTCATACAAAACAAAGAAAAATAATGCAGTATATTTACAATGTGGAATAGCAGCTATACGTTTAATGAGTTGATGGTGGTGATTTGATTGTTTATTTGTTTGTTTGTATTTCTTATGTTATCAATATAATGTCTTTGTCTGATAAACAATAACCTCCAGAATTAACTTCAGCTTTGTTGTATCCTTAAATTTTTATCCTCAAATGTAGGCCTATGTGTCAGCAATTAAACTCTCTCACACACACACACACACACACACTCCTCATCCTCAGCGGCCTCCACACACTAAATCCTGTAAAAGTGTCATTTCAACTGTTCATTTCAATCAAATCCACTCACTTGAACGTCGTCCATCCCGTGCCCCATGTCGTGCATTCCCATGTTATCACCAATAACCGACGACTCTATGCTGTGCACGTGTGGGGGCAGCAGCTCCGGCCGGCGGAAGCCTTCCCTCCTCACCCCGGACGAGCCTTCCAGGCCCAGGATTTGACTCGCCAGTCCGCTCCTCCCGTGCGCACCGAGTCCATCCTGGCCCTGCCGACCGGGCCATTGTTGCTGGTTCGACGACGGCGACTGGTGTAGGGAGTTGATGTTAAAAGGGTCGCCGAGGTGGGAGTAGGGGTCACTGGACTGCGGGTAGGAGATGGGCTGGTAGGGAGGCGGGAAGTACGGGGGCTGGAAGTCCGAACTGGCCGAGTGTGAGAGGGAGGGAGACGGGCTGTAGAGGTGCTGACTGACCGCTGGCAGGTGAGGCAGCCGGGGGTTCCCATTGCTGTTGCCGTCGTGCCTTTCCTGAGGGACGGAAGAGACAGGTCAACTAAACAAGCTGACAACAAGATGGCAGGTATGGTGACGTTTGTCCCTCAAGGGAATCAAGTGTCTGTTACCTACTGATGTGATGTCCAATGGATAAGGGTTTAGAGAATAGCGTCAATGTATTTAAGGTATGCATTCAATACGGAGCCTATATTTTATTATTATTTAACGCAGGAAAGAAAGATACTTTATTATTTAAATTAAATTGGTAGTAATTAAAATTATATAAGAATGTATTAACGTGTTTGTAATGAGCCAAATTAATAGCGGAATAAAATAGCAAATGCTACTTTTGAACAATAAATGTGTTTTAAAGTTATTGTAATAATAATTATTATTATTATCAGATATATTGTTGTTGTTATTCTCATCGAAAATTGCGTATTTGCTTTTACAGCACTATTGCATTTCTTAACTCTTTTTTCAAAATTGACTTTGCAGCAGTTTTAGTCGTCCTGTTGTCATCTGCTGACCGTTTGTTATTTCCATTGTATTGTACTTCATCTCAGCATTAGCATATGATTTTTTATTTGATTTTTTAAATCAAGGTATATTCACTCTACTCGTTGAATCGTAAACTTTTGTTCGATGTCAACCAAAAGGCACTTCTCCCTCGTTTTTTTTATTTTGAACTCTAACGAAACTCACCTCACAGTCATCCTCATACTTCACGTTGTCGGCTAATTTCCACAACATTCTGACAGAGAAAAAAGCTCTCCGTTACAAAATAAAAGAGCAAAAGAGAAAGAAAAAAATCTTGTCGCCTGCGAGTTAATCCAGGTATGAAAAAATCAAGAGCTTCCTGGTGATCATGAACAACCTTGTTCTTCAGCTGGGGCGAAGAGGCGAAGTTGTGGGGTGAAGGCTGAAGGGGCGAACTGACCGACCGACTATCCAAACACAGATATGAGTTTCCAACAGCCACTATGGGAGAAAATAATCGTTGTCAAGCAATATTTCCCCCCTTTCCGTTCAAAGTGTTCTGTAGTTCTGTTGTCGACCAGGACGAAAACGGTGCATATAAGAATTTGACTCCCTCTTATGGACAAAAAAGCAATGTTCAGTCTTATTGGCGCACACATGAGCACTGTAGCCTACTATATCTACACAGCCGCTCCGAGGGGGCGTGCCCCCGCGCGATGATGTCAGGAAAAAGGGAAAATGAAAATATTGCTGATTGGCGGGACAACGGTCCAATCAGAATCCTGTCCGTCTGTACAGTGTCAGACATTTAAACCCATTGACTTTACTAGAGCCCACTTTTCGTGCCTTACAGTAAGATATGTCTCTCACCACCAATAGTTTGTTTTACTATGTTTGTTTTTTCATCTCCTCCAGCCCCATCAGAAACTTGAAGACCTCTAGGCTCTGTTATAGATTTATACTGAGATGACTAGGTTAATGAAGAGATTCAGAATTATATTAAGGAAACAACTTATTTTCAAAGGTTGCTGAGAAAAAGGTTTAAAGTGATACAATTTATCTCAGAACCAAAACAACTTGGATTAGGTAGTTAATGTTGCAATGACAGGGTTGCTAGGTTACTGAGAACCTCATGTTGAGGTTATTTTGACTCAGTGGAATGCCTCTCGGCCAATCACAATGCTCGGTTCAAGATGTTCTAGAATGTTGATGGTGTTCTCAACAATTATTAGAGATGCGACATGTTCGGTTTAGGCTACTATAAATAGAAAAATAGGTTAAGAAAAGTAAGTTTATAAAAACCAGGCCTATTCATTTTACAACTAATGTTACAGTCAGGATATACAAATAGAAATAACTGTTTGCATTTTGCAATTATTGTTATGTGTTTTTAATTGCACACAATCACGCCAACAATTAGCCTATTTATATCCTAATTCTTGTCTTTTATAATTATTATTATTTTTTGTATTAATATTTGTAGTAGCATTATTATTATTGTTGTTGTTGTTGATATTTGCAGTGGTGGTATTCGAATTTACTGTTTTCAGTGGAATAATACTTTACTGTGTAAAAAAAAAAAGTTATTTATTCATGCCACTTAAATTGACTAAATCCTTGTGTTTACGTGTTTACCGACTCAGAATATCTTTGGTTCATTTTTGAGTTGCAAATGAGCTAGATATTAAGATAATACGTCTCTCTGATTTGAATGCATAAATAGAATAATAGTCATTGACATAAACCCATGACATTGTGATGTTGGTGTTTCACAGTGGTGGTTAAGTGCTTGTTTCAAACCGCATTAAGCCGGAGGGTTTAGCAGCATCCTTCTCTCAAAAAAGCTCCAAAGCTCAAAGGATCTCAACAAACATCTCTTTCTTAACTTCATTTAAGTTTTTGGTGGAGCTTGGCACATGTCACAAACAAGGCTACTGTGAAGCTTTGATATGCATCACGACCCAAAGTGAGGACAAAGGATGTATTTTTTCTTCTTTATCTTTAGTTATAACGATTATTTGGTTACATTTTTAGTCCAGTTTATTTGAGCTGTTGAAGCTTTTAAATCCAGCATTATTATTAAAATATCTCCTACAACAGAGAAATAATGTTCTGTATAGGCCCATTATTTGGAGTAATTTCTTTAATTGGTTTTGTATCATTTGACAAGAACTAAATGTCAGATTATAATTTGTGAGATTAATGGATAGACCTTTGTATTTTAGGATAACAGCCTGTGGCGTCCGTTCAGCCAAGCTGTGATGATCGGCTGTGCTTGGGAACAACAGGACGTGGACGACGAAGGATTATCTTTTTTTGTTTTTGCGTGTTGGTCCTTGGCTTGTTGTGATGCGAAGCAGAAGTGAAATGCGCACTGATTAAATGTTATTTTACGTTGGAAGATACACAGAGCAGACCTAAAGGGGGTTAGTCACGCTTGGCCTGACGGTGATGTTTTTGAACAAATCTGATGCTCAGCTTGTCATTTTAATGACAGTCGACTGCAGTGACAACCGGCTCAGCTGATGTCAGGTGTAAAGATTAAATGGATCCATGCCCGGACAAATTCAAAATGTCACACAAATCAATACGGGATTTCTGCTTAGTGATTTTTCAATTGGTATACTGTACACATACTGTACATATATAGGCCTACTCTAATATAAGAAATTAAGGATAATTTATGATGAGGCTTGAATCCCATTGAAACTTAAAATGTGCCTTATATTTAAACTGAATACCAACAAATACCACAAAGCCCATGATCAAGATAATCAGGAAATTCAGGTTATATTCGAATAATGTAAATTATCTATATTATGTTGTATAACTTATATTACGTTACATACATATGCAGTATATAAGAGTGTGTTTGCATGTGTCAGTGGGACTTACACTACATTGAAATCCCTTGTGAGATCCCTGTGTTCCTGCAGGACTTCTTTCTCGTATTTATCTTTTTAGTTTTTTAAGTATTTGATTTTAATTCAGCTGTTACTGTTTTGTTTTGTAAGAATTCATGAAATAGAAATATGCCTAGGCTTACTATTATTTTTATTGAAACCCTCTTGCAACGTCCATTTCAGTTTCGACAATAAACAGCATCAATGGTTTGTGATCCAGTAGCCTCAAACCAAATAACTCGAAGTTTTTGAGAGAAAGCCTTGGCCCTTTTTTGTTGTTAATCACGGGTTATTCAAAGCGCATACGGCGCTGCGCCATTACAAACAGGTGATTATGGTGGAAAGTCATAAAAATAAATAAAGGCTCAGCAGCAATCGCGATAAAAGTGATGCAGGTTGGATTAAACTAAATCAGCTGTAAGAGGAAAATACACGAGTGAACTCACCCTCCAGTCTATCCTCTCCAGTAAAGACATCTGTAAGGCTCCAGTAACAGCAATCCCACAGAGACACAGCGATTGAGTGAAACCACGAGAGGCTTACGTTGCAGACTTCACCTGACGAACGTGGAGTACGCATGCGCCAACCAGTGTAATACACCTGAGTGGGATCATTTAAAACAACATATCTATAGTTCTTTGACGAAACGATGTTTTATATGAATTAACATGTATATTAGAATGGATTAAGGTGAGAAAGAAGCGCATACATGTTTTAAAAAACATTATATATGTTTTAGATAAAGTCAACTCAACTGTGTCTAACAGGATTATACCTATAACCGAGATATAAGTATTGTTAATCTCATAATTATATGCTATTGTTGAGTAAAAAAAGAAACAATATCACAGTGGCTAGAGTGTAAGAAAAGGTGAAAATAAGACGTGGGGAAATTTCAAGATGAGGTAATTCCACCCCCAAAGCCTCATCGCCCCAGGCTGACCAAAAGAATCTGCTTTCAAAAGCCACTGAAGCTTTTTAAGGCCTAAAATGACTTTTGTTATCTGATCTCCCAAATACTTTGGCCTAAACCAATGAACAGATCAAAGTGTCTTCACTATGTGGTTGAGAATGTAGCTTACATGTCTTGTTCTGAGAAAATAACCTCAGCTTTCTGATCTGGAGGTCGGACACCTGCCATAAAATAAAGCCTCATCAAACAATACAGTTTTAGATAATTAAAAAATAGAATGGAAACAACTGTGCGTGTCTTAAACTCTTTTCAAATTTTCATATAAAAATTAAAAACCCTATGAATTCCCATTTTAAATGTATATGAATCTCTTATGACTTAATCGCAAAATACCATCTGTATAAACTATTTTGTGTTTCTTGAAAGAAAAAGACGGACAATTAAACAACATATAACTTACTACACAAAGGCCCGTTCGTTTCCAACTTTAATATATATAGTATTAATGAATGCATGTTATATAAATGGAATTGCAATTATAACAAATGTGCATTCATGTTATAGCGAGTGCAAACGTTCAGAACAATCTATTTAAAGATGCGTTCAACAACTGTAAATATAATGTTTCAGACCATCACATTCCCTCCTGCAGGGTTTGGTAAAAGTTTCAGAAACATCTACTCAAATCAGAAAATGTACCTTGGTGCTCCCAAAATTATGGGGGTCACATAAATCCAATGCTGTGCTTTTTTTAAATAAATGCTACTGAAATATATATTTTTAAAACGAAAAGGCTGTTATCCAAATAAATTAAGAGCAACGACAGATGCACATTTTTAACAAGAGGTCAATTAAAAAAATATAAGACCTTACATGAACTTATGTGGTTTTATCATTGATGCATTATTTCTTTGTAAACCATCTAGTCAATGATTTAACGTGCGCGGAAAGATATAACTCAACAACAAACATAAAAACATGTCAGACACTGCTGCTGGATGAAGAAGAGAGAACGCAGTGTTTATTTAAGTTTTAGCCACAAAGATTGGATTATTTATGGTGTAATTTACATTTAATGAGAAGCAGGCAGACTTCTCTTTGTATGTTCAGTGTTTTTTACCCAGCGACCACAGAATATAAAATCAGAGGCTGTGATAAAGACGACTCTGCTGTCCCCTGGTGGCTGCGTCCTCACATTACCACAGAACTTCTTGTGTCAGTATTATATATAAATAAAGTATATATATATATAATAAGTATATAAAATAAAGTAATATATATATATATAAAAAGATATAGTATATAATAATATAAATAAAGTAGATATATATATATAAATAAAGTATATAGATATAGAATATATAGAAAAGAGATATAAATAAAGTATATATATAGTAGAAGATAGAGATATATATAGAATAGAGGAGATATATAGAAAGATATAAGAGATATATATATATATGATATATGAGATATATAGAATATATATAGATATATATATAATATATAAAGTATATATATATAGATAGAAATAAAGTATATATATATAAAATAAAGGATATAATATATATAGAATAATATAATATATATAGTGATATAGAGATAGAATAGAGATATAAAATATAAGAAAGTATAATATATAAAAAAGATATATAGATATAAATAAAGTATTATATATATATAGATAAGATATATATATATATATCTATATATATATATATATATATAATAAAGTATATATAGATATAAATAAAGTATATATATATATATATATAAATAAAGAATATATATATATTACTTGCTGCACCTCTGGGCTTTCTAACGGGGAGCTGCTGTTGTGATCTCCTGTATCAAGAAGACATTCGTGGACATCTGTGCAAGAACATATGTGTGGCAGCAACCAAGCAACCGGTTTGTTCTGTTTTAGTAATATTTATGAGTTAGATGCTGCCAGCTGGGTGTCTTCTTGATCAACACCCTGAACCCTAACCTCATAGCAGATGCCTTTTTCACACCTCTTACATGTAAACACATGTAAGCTGCTGTACGTAAGAAGAGCTTTTTATAGTTGTGTTTGGTGTGAATTTTCCCTTGAAGGCCACAACAGGGAGTTGTTGATACGGCTGTCCTCCCAGGTAATTATTGCTCGTCCTTGCACACAGAGCATTGTGTAATCACTCTCTATATTACAGGCAAAACACACAATAAAAAGGCAACTTGATGAGAATTTCACTGGTAATATAGGGCTGCACAAACAGAAAGTGAGAAAAGAATTCCACTTAATCGGATTGAATAGAAATTTATTTTGGAATGTGCTTGTTACACATGGGGGGGGGGGGGGGGGGGGGGGGAGAAATGTAAAATAAATGAAGAACACATTTTTAATCTCCTTTAAAAAACCCAACTGTCTGAACAAGAGAGTGTAAAAAATATTAGACTTCAATTTCACTACATTTTGCTATTAAACTGGCAGCCAATGTAACATATTGTGCTCCACTACAGCTACTTCTGTCTGTGTTTTACTGTGTGCACTAGAGTTGATTAATGAACACCAGAAGCTTCAATAAATAAGCAACATGCTTTTAACTGTCCTTATGTTTTAACCAAAAAACAACAATATAATGAATACAAATTACTTAAATGTCCACTGCTGCGAATATATTGTACAAAGAAGAAATGTGGGCCAAGTTCATACTGATAGAGCTTTTAAAGGAGGGGGGGGGGGGGGGGGGGGGGACAATGATCTACAGGTTTTCATTCATAGAAATAATCACTGAAAGGATACACAGCAGGACGATGGAGAGCGCTTGCTTTAACAAAAGAGTGAAATCAAGCCAATATATGATCTGACACTTTCTCAATCATCTAGATCACTTTAAAAGCTGCACTCTGTCCACTAGGAGACAGCAGAGTAACAGAGACGATAAAGTCACCCTAGCATCAATCCTCAGAGCACCTGTGACTGAGAACAGGGAGTGCTGGGGAATACATGGGGGACGAAAAACAAAGAGCCTGAACAGCTTAGGGAGCCATTAACAAAATGTTCACAACATGTAAACACTGAGCTTCTGGGGACTGAAGGGACAAGTTGGGAATGAGTGCAAACTTTGGTGACATTATTAGAGGTCATGAGGGTAATGTGTGTGTGTGTGTGTGTGCAGCTGGGTATGTAGAACTAGGTTTATCAGTAATGGGTCTTTAATGGGTCGCGTTTTCTGGAGCAATCTAAAAATGGTGATCTTTGCTCCGAGTGATAGCTACTAGAAGTGATACGGGGTGTGTGTGACCCAGTTGGATGTCTGAGCTTTAGTGCGCTTGGCAGAGCTGTGGGTGGTGAACAGGGATTTGAAGACCTCCGACTTCTCCGTCATCTTCTGGACGGACCTTTTGGTGGCGGAGGATGTCGAAGATGTGCCTTGAGAGGAGCTGGAGGATCCGGCCGCTGCTAGGTGGTAAAATGGCAAATGACAGGAAAAAGGATGAAGATAAGAACAAAGGCAAACAAGGCAAAGAATGAGAACGCATAAAAAATGAGGGGGGAATGTGATCTTTATCTTACAGTTTTATATGTTTTATAATAAACCCATTTCACCAGAGTGGACTGAACATATGACTGTAAGACTGATGTGTTCGAACAGAGGTCGGCAGCCTGCGGCTCAGGAGCCACATGCGGCTCTTTAACCCCTTCTGCAGTGGCTTCCTGAAGCTTTGACAAATCTTTCAAAAAGGGAACATCTCTTATCTTGGAGTTCGAGGTGATATTGTGACACTGAAATACATTTAATTAAAAATTGTACATTTCGTCCACTAAAATATGCGTCACATTCTCCTGCGTCTACGGGTGCGGCGCCTTTCCCTGCAGGTGGCTAATCGTGAGTTTCAAGGACACGGCCATTAAAATGGCAACGCACATCACCAAACAGCAAATTGAGGACTGAAGCGTATTCATTCGCCTGTGATGAGTCAAGGGATGTTGAACAGACAGCGCTGTTATGCAGGTGTGTGAACTCTGATGTGGTGCAGGAAGAGATCATTGAGTTGGTACCGCTAAAAGAGTTTGGTGTTGTCCTAATAACAATATCATCTCAACAGTTTGTCTTTCTGTAATTTCATAAATGCAACAAATATAGTATAACTATATATAATATATACAACTTCAGCTGTGTTATGAAATATGTGTTGCGGCTCCAGACAGAAGTGGCAAAATGGCTCTTTTGATAGTAAAGGTCGCCGACCCCCGTGTTAGAGCAACAGGTCAGCTGGGCACTCTTAGAGTTTGTGTTTGACAGCTAACCAAAGCTTTTTAAAATGATCTTTGGCGTTTAAGGTTCTCATGAAGGCATAACCTGATGGCCAACTGATTATATAAACTACAAGGTTTATCCATTTAGCAACTATCAGACATGAAATCTGTTCATTTTAAGCAGTTCTCTGTATGATGGTGGGAAACATTCCTTACTGTGATGTTGTCAGACATACTATTACTACAGTTTAGAGAGGTTAAGGCTACATTCAAGCTGTGTTTGTCTGTACAGTATTTATCACAGACATGTGTGTGTGTGTGTGTGTGTGTGTGTGTGTGTGTGTAGCTACCTGACTGGCTGCTTTCATCTCCATTCTGTAGTGAGCAATCCGTTCCATCGACTTGTGGAGATTGTGCGTCATCTGCGGGAAGAGACAGTTTGACTACAACACAGAACTTCATTGTCATTGGAACGTTTTGATTTGAGCAACACATATAAAACATCAAGCGCTGCTCAGTCACTATCCTGTTGACTTGTGAGTCGGGAGCCCCCATCCTGTTCTAGAGAACTACACAGGAAACGACACCAACTCTCTCCGAGTACAAAGCACACAGGAGGTCTCTGATGTAACATTAATAAACATAAAGCCAGGATGTAAAAGCACTGGACCTGCTCCAATAGCACTATTAACAGCATTTGCATTTCTTTCCTTATTCACAACAATTGGAGTAATAAACATTGCAGTTACAAAAGAGACCAAAGTCTATGACCAAAACTATTCCCTTAAATCCTCCGTCACTATATGATAGTAAGTGTACAACAAGCTGCAACATCTACGTGGTGAAGCAGTTACAAGTGTTTTTATTAGCAGATGATTACGTCACATTGCGAGGGTTCATTCTAACACATGGTTGTAATTTAAATAGGTCACACACAGACGGGGATTTACTGAGATGTCATGAGAGTTAAAGGTTCAATGTGTAATTCTGAACTACTCGCTCCAAAGAAATAGGGGGCAGTGTTTCACCTCTAAACTAGGGCACACAATAATTGTGTATTGCATTTACTCCTGTGTAATGTCTGTCAGTCAGTCAGCGGGCAAGAATACCAAAATACGACCAAGCTGATGACACGAAAAACACTGCGATCTTATAATCTTCACGTGGGGCTGATCCATCTGTGTTTACTGGGACACTGATGTTAACCGGGGGCTGTAGTCAGAGTAACGTTACGTTAGTTTGTTTATTGGACCAAATCCAAAGTGGCAGAAACTAGAAAACGACCGCATATTCGTCTCGTCTTCCAGGAGCCAGGAGAGCAGCCCGCCGGGGGAGGAGAGAGGTCGGTCGAGCCGACACTCGGCAGCCGCCTGCGTCAGACGGAGCCTCAGTCAGCGGCCGATGAGACTTGAGCTCAGCCAGAACAAGAGTCAGCGCCGGCAGTCACAGCGGGCTGGTGGACTCATGCTAACTGAAGATACGCCGTTTCCCAGGGCTGCCGACAGCTCTACGCTCCAGTCAGGCAGCTGTACTTCTTCTCCCTCTGTACTGAGGGCAGACTGGAGCTACAGTGACTCACTATCACCTCTAGAGGAACAAGTAGTATTACAAGACTGGACGGAGCGGCGCTAGTCAGTCAGATGCTAACGTCAGCAGATATCTCTGCAGCACAACACAAAGAGGTCTTTGACACAACGTCAACACTGTTACCTCTTCACATTCTGTTGATAATGTGAGTTCATTGTTTTAATGTTTAAATGCTGCCACGTCTTACACATTGAACCTTTTAAATGTTGTAATACCCTAGCTAACTCCACCACATTCTAAACGGTATCCAAATGAAGAAGTAAATGTTTTGTTTATGTAAATGCTTAACAGGTTTGTACAAAGCTTCACACAAACCTTTTGCTTCTGAAGGTGCGGGCAGAGCGGCAGCTGCTTTGCTCTTCTTTGATTTCTAGATCAGGAGGAGAAATGTATCCATTACAAAACTTTCAAAACTGTTTTTACTTGAAAAATGATTGCAACGTATTTATGATTCGATGAATCAGTTTACAGAAATGACAAAAACAAATCACTCTCAATAATACAATAAAATATGTATAGTTTATTCAACCCCCGACAGCCCACTCCATCACGCCATCATCGTAGATCAGCCGTTATTAAAACCCCACCTTAGTTTTGGCTTTGGCCCGCCTCTCCTCCATCTTCTCCCTCAGCTTGTCCATCTCCTCCTTCGTGCCGTTGAGCACAATAAGATCCTCATTTTTGAAGGTGTCCCCACACTGAAACACAAACAGGACAGCCCAGGTAAGAGACACTGACTGACAACATAGGGAACGTTTAAAGAAAATGTCAAGGCAGTGCTTACTCATTATATATATCCCTCTTTAACTTGACAGGTAAGAAGTGAATATTGAAGTTTGTGTTGTCTGAAAAAATGCGAAACAGTTGAACAAAGCCGATTGTGATGAACGTACATTTGAAGCTTTGACGTATGATTCTGCATATATTGGTTTGTCTGATATTGGAGAATACAGTATCTCCCTTCCCTGCACAGAGTTGTAACAACATTTTAGTTTGAGTTAACTACATCAGAACACATTAATATCTTAAAACTAAACAACAACATTTGTTTTCTCGTGTCGAGCGAGTGAAACCAGTTTTTGTGATGGGGGGGGGGGGGAAGCAAAACTGAGCTTATTGCCTTTTGTTTGTCTAATAATGTTGTGCGAGTGGTCCTGTGGTAAATTATTATTATTATTATAACTACTTATTTACAATATGTGACTTCCTGTCCCCTCCTTTCACACATGTGCACAAGTGCAAGTGAGTATTTTGACCACATCATCATTTTTATGCATATTTTCCAACTCCAAGCTGTGTAAAGACACTTTCCTAAAGCAGTGGGACAGGAAGAGGTCTGCATCCTTCAAGAAGACCATGATTCTTATGCAGGACGATGCTCCATCGCATGCATCGAAGGCTAGCCAGTAAAGGCCTTAAAGGTGAAAGAATAATGACATGACCCCCTTCCTCACCTGACCTAAACCCTGTGGAGAACGTGTGGTCCCTTCTTACACAGAAGATTTACAGTGAAGGAAACGAGTCTACCTCTCTGAACAGCGTGCGGGAGGCTGTGGTTGCTGCTGCACCAAACGTTGATCGTCAACAGATCAAGAAACTGACAGACTCCATGAATGGAAGGCGTGTGACTGTTATTGGTCTCTGATTTATTGTTTTTGTCAGGAAAGTTTATTTGTTTGTTTGTGTGTTTGTTGGCACACACATAGATATTCTCCTAAGAAAGCCAAAACCTCACTTTTACTTTCTTAAATATTCAGGTTTGAGGTTTAACATGTTTGGACCGAGAGCACTGGAGTTGTTCAATAATAAAAATGAATCCTCAAAATGACAACTTGCCTAATAATTGCTACACAGTGTAGATATCACAAACAGGGTTATAACAGTAGGAGATGTTCACATAATACTGTATTACACTATTATTATTAATATTTTCATCAGTTACAATGACCCTTAAATAGGAATGAAAACTAAATAAATAATAATAATAATATATATTATGTTATATAACTAAATGAAAACTAATTTCAGCTGTGAGCTTTTAAAAAATAATGTCCTATGATTATTAATAATTAACATATAACAGGTGCTCCTCTCGGTCACACACACACACACACACACACACACACACACACACACACACACACACACACACACACACACACACACACACACACACACACACACACACACACACACACACACACACACACACACTTTTAATACGGCGGCATATCGCAATACGGGTAAACCGTTAAAAACCCTAAATCACAAATAAACGGTATATTTGAGAGTCCTGAACCTCATTATCCAGACACGAGCTTCTCTGGTCATAACATGAATGTGGAAAGTCCACAAACCACACTTTAACAAAGTTTAGGTGCAAACCAGATGAGGCAGTCCTAATTTGACTTGCAAAGCAACATTTTGTTTATCCAACTTCATCAA
Organism: Cottoperca gobio; assembly: GCF_900634415.1. Classification (NCBI taxonomy): domain Eukaryota; kingdom Metazoa; phylum Chordata; class Actinopteri; order Perciformes; family Bovichtidae; genus Cottoperca; species Cottoperca gobio. The sequence goes on from NC_041359.1 coordinate 21,969,133, forward strand.
CAAGTATAACATTGTCTGCGAGGGAACCTGTGGCACAAACGCGTACACTGAAATGGCAAATAGTCAAATCAATCAGGCCATTTCCACACGCAACATTGTGCTGAACATTTTTATGAAAACAAATATGAAAGAACATCCCGACTATCTCCCCGCCACATCCCTTCCCTTCTCAGTTCATTTGCATGCAGGTGGCCTCTGAAGGGAAACAGCGAACTTAAAACACAGTGAAGTAGATGGAAACAGACAGACACACAACAATTAATGGTTTTTAGGGATGCAGTAACTGTTTTCAAAAAGGCCGAACTCCAGCCATAATGTTGTCTATTCTACAGACTAGAAATGTAATTATGTAATGTTAAATCCACTTTAATGGCCCAGTATATTATTGCCCATCTTACGACCGGGGCGGCCGCATCAATATACAGACTTTGAACTTTGACTTTGAACTTGAACAAACCTTGGCAACTAGAGTACTTCGTTTCGCTAAATCAAAAATGTGTTTGTTGCGGACCCAACTGGATTACGCTGGTTAATTCCTCACTTTTCACCTCTACGCAAGGTAATTCAGCGCTGGAATTGTTAATATGTTACTGTATTTGATACAGATTGCTAACAGAAATCAAACTTAGCAGAGAGTCAAGGCACTCAAGTCAACTCTGACTCTCTGAGAAAGCAATCATTAAATATTGTTGCATTTCTTCTGCATACCAAGAAGGGATTGCAAGAATCTCTAATTCATTATCTCTGTAGTATTCAAAAACACCTAAGTGTATATAAGCAGCAAAACAAAAAGGGAAAAGAAACCCATATACAAACCTAAATATTAAACCCCTGAGTAACCAGCAGGGGGGTCTATTGTGTGGCCGTAATGCAGGCTCAGTGGGTGTGAACTCTGGCCATGTGCTCTGTTCAACACAAGAGGGATAATCTCAGAAACTGACCAAGCAGCAAACAAACTCTGTGGGAGCTGCTCTGAAGTCAGTCACTCTGCTGTCGCTATTACCACAAATAGCACAGGCCACCGGTGAGCTGAGAACCGTATCATCAAGTCAGGGAACAAGTCAACCAGAATGCTCGAGGGCTGAAGCAGCTACTTGACAGAGAGACAGCGTTCAGCGGAGAGACACAGTGGATAACCTCTAACTGGGCGGAGGAACTGGAATTAAAAAGCCATCTGAGAGGAACAACGAAGAATAGAACCAGAGTTAAAAAGGGGTTTGAGGAAGAATGATGAAGCAAAGAGGACCAAAAAGAAAGATGCAACACACCAGTGAGTAGGAAAGCGTATGGGGGTGGAGAGTGGAAAAACCTTAGGGGGAGAGATTGTGTGCGAGTGTGTTCCGGTGTGTCAGGTGTGTGCATGGGTGTTACTGCTGGTAACCAGGCAGGGACGGATCTCATCTCTTGGGGATGTGGAGGGAGCGACTTAAATCATAAATGAATACAACAAGAGAAGAAAAAAAAGGATATGCAAAGCACTCTGTCAGTGTCTCAAGCTCAGAGAGCACATTCTCCTACTCTCTGTATCACTACGTTTAACTCGAACATATGACAGACACTGCTACTGCTACTGCTACTGCTACTACTACTACTAATACTACTAATACTACTACTGCTGTTGCTGCTGCTGCTGATGGCGCCAGTGGAAATGATTCGTGTTCTCCCCGGACTCTGGATGGATTATAATAACAAGCTTGGAGTAGCTGTTTAGGTAACAATGATCCGAGCAGGAGCTGGTGTTTAATGTTTTACTTCTTGGCCCTGAGAAGTACAGACTGAACTCCCTCAAGAAGGTAAATGGCTCACCTTGCCCCGTCATTGGCATTCTGTCTTTACATACGGTATCTGCCTGTGTGTGTGTGTGTGTGTGTGTGTGTTTATATGTGCTGCATTGAAATAAGCTTTAGATGTTTAATCTAGACATACAAACATAAAATAACGATATAATTCCACAATGAATGTCAGAAATGTGAGATGATTATTATCTAATAGACTGAGCAAGAAAACAACCATTGACAGCAACAAGCTACTCCTCATGCACATGCAGGGTTTTAGTTGTGTCAGTGAAGGAAGGTCTGTGTATGCTTGGCATCGCGACAGAATATTAGAAACGTACATATTTCCAGAGCAACCCTTCCCCACCCCCCCCCGCTATGAACATCTGCGTCCTCAGTGCTGTTCTCAAGAACAGCAGGGATTTAACAGCAAGCGGACTCAAGTGACGAAGCTTCACTGACACGGGGTTAAGAAAGGTCGCCAGAGACGTCGTCTTTTGTCTGCTAAATAAAGAATATGTATAAAGAACATTTAACTTTTGAATTTCTGCATCCTGCATTATATTTCATTTAACTATTCAAAACTGCATAATGTTGAGTGAACACCCAAGAAAGCAACTTAAGGCAAGATGATGTCAAGTATCTTCATATCTCACAAAAATGCTGTTTGTTTTCTTATTGCTTGAGTTTTCAGATGATCTGCCAAAGCTTGTTGAGTCTTTCTAGCATATTTCAATTAAAGCTGCAATTGCTTTTAGTATTGCGAATGAAAATTCATCTAAATGAATTGTTTGAATCTATGAAATAACCAAACATAGCCATTCATAATTACCCAAACCTTAATCTTAATAATATGTTGTTATTACATATTTCTTGTTTTCAATTATTGTTACTAGCAGGGATGAAAATAATCATATCAAAACATTCCACAACTGCATTTAAATTGGTTGATTTAAATAAGTATATATACACACACACACACACACACACACACACACACACACACACACACACACTACACACACACACACTGGAATTATATCTCAAATAACAGTTATTAATAGTCTAAATTCATTAATACACTAAACCACATTTCTTGATCTAAAAACTGGCTTCATCAATTAGTGCTAACCTACATATTTAACCCTATTTTATATCCCTCAGGGGTCCCTACTGCAAATAACCGATCTGGATGTCTTTATTGCAGGACTGTTATCTGTGGCGGTGTGTGGATACGGTGAAGTTGGGCTATTATGCACAAACTTGAGGGGACAAAATGCAGCTTCCTGTTGTGTCTGGGGATGAGTATTATTATCTGTTCAGTCATTTACATAAGGACCAAGACACCAGCAGAGCCCAAGCTGCGGGAGACTCCAACTTGCAGACCCTCCTCCACTGAATGTAAAGCTTTGCTGCCCGACGTGGAGGAAGGTGTGGAGTGGCACCGCCATGACTGCCAGGTACGTTTTATACATATACAAGTATACCGAAGAATTGTGCGTAAAGATTCTACTTGGGTAAGTATGTTTTGATGTTAATATATCTTTTTTCTATCTACAGTTGGAACGCTATAGTCTGAATAGTCGCAAGACGTGTTCCAATTTGATCAGTGAGCTACACTTCATCACAAAACCTCTAAGTCGTGAGGAGGAGGACTACCCTTTAGCATTCATTGTGACCATTCACAAGGAGCTGGAGCTATTTGTGCGCCTGTTGCGCGCCATTTACATGCCACACAATGTCTACTGCATTCATGTGGATGATAAGGCTTCAGTGGAGTACAAGGCGGCTGTAATGAAACTTGTCGGCTGCTTTAAAAATACCTTCCTCTCCAGCCGCAGAGAGACAGTGACATACGCTGGGTTTTCCCGACTGCAAGCGGATCTTAACTGCATGACGGATCTAGCAAAGTCCAAGATAGGCTGGAGGAAGGTGGTGAATTTGTGTGGACAGGATTTCCCCGTCAAGAGCAACCTGGAACTGGTACGGTACATGCAGAGCAAGGAGTGGAGGGACAGAAACATGACGCCTGGGGTCAAGCAGCCTGAGTCTATGGGGCACAGGACACAGCTCCAGCACAGGGAGATAAGGGGCTCACATGTAGCTCTGAAAGGGTTGAGACTGAAGAAAGGTCCTCCTCCACACAATCTGCAAGTTTATTTTGGAACAGCGTACTACGCTCTCACAAGGGCTTTTGTAGATTTCGTTCTGAACAGCCCAATAGCCCAGGACCTGTTGGAGTGGTCCAAAGACACGTTCAGTCCAGACGAGCACTACTGGGTGACACTCAACCACATCAAAGGTAAACTTCCTGTTTCAAATAGGTGCATGTTGTGGAAGCTTCTGCATCACAAATCCTTGTATTGAATTATTAATAATTAACTAGTGTGATTATGATGTTTCAACAAAAGGGAAGTCAAATCAAACAGCACATTTGATCCTTGATCGTTTTACACAGGCTCATTGACTGTGCTCTTATGGATGGTGTGTATGAGCTGTGGGTTTTAAAGAAATATGATGAGAAGGAAGAAGACCAGAGTTAAATTACTTTATTAAAAAAGGGGAAAGATTGCCATTTTTGTACGTGGGAAACTTTTCTGTTGAAGTCCGAGGTGGGAAAAGCTACTTGGAGCGTCGTCACCAATGTAAAAACTGTCGAGTCTTGGATTGCCCTTAAAGTGAGGAACAAAAAGGGAAATACCATTTAAATTAAGCCTCCCTAAGATTTTCCATGGGAAGCATCCAGGATTTCCTACGCAGTGGACGTGACAGTTCAACACAGGGCTAAGTAACCCTTTATAATTCAATTATGCCACATAATTATAATTAATCGTCTCTGTTTATGCGTTTGAAGAAGCTCCAGGAAGCCACGTAGATGGAGGTTGGACAGGAGACATCCGGGCAATCAAGTGGAAGGATCAAGAGGGAAGGGTACACAACGGCTGCAAAGGTACGATACAGAAGCGCATGTATAATAATGAAGTACTATTTTATTGCTTATTGCTGTACCACAGCGTTTACCTATGGTCTAGCTTAAATGCTACTCGTCTTGTTCAACGGTGTATTGTGCATTATTGAAATGTCGTTATAATAATATGACATAACATAATATGTAATCAAATGATTTAAGTTTTGTGGCCAAACTCACAGCTACACATAAATGAGTGTTAATTATTCACTTTTTCTTCACATTGGCCTACCTCACACTCTATTGCTCTTATGACATAAACAGTCGGCTTCTTTATCTCAATCTTATGTTTGGCTCTTTGGCTCCAGACAGGATTACAGGGCCATTTACTGGCCAAGGCAACACAGAGTTACTTAAGAAAAGATGATAAGGAGACAGATAAGAGTAGGTCATATCAAATAAATCCTCATAAGTAGGTTTAGTCTGCGTTTTGTATGACCTTTATAAGGTTAAAGATAAAAAAAATTGATTTTTATGTTAAATAATAAAATGTGTGGCAAAACAGACTCAGACCTAAAATCTAATATACAATTACAAGACCAAAATGGTTGTTGTCGTTTTCCAGGACATTATGTACGAGACATCTGTATCTATGGAGTGGAAGACCTGCCCTGGATCGTTTACGGGAACAGCATGTTTGCCAATAAGTTTGAGAGTAACACGTTTCCTGAGGCGCTGGACTGCCTGGAGCAGTGGCATAGGAACAAGGTGCTGAACCAGACAACTATTCCCATAGAGCCGTCATGGCTGCTGGCCACGCAGAGCAACTCAAGCAGCAGCTACTTCAACAGAATTGCTGGAAAATGAAACCGTTGCTGGTATACTCAACAAAAGTCAGGCTACAAGCAGTTCAGATTGTCAAAAATGTGGACAGGAAAGAAACTGTACTGACAACCGCAGGAGCACGGCTCACAGTACTTGCCTATTTATGAAACCGTAAGATGTCTTTTCTTTTTTTTTATTTATTAAATCAGAAGAAGTGTGTTAATTATTATTATTAATTAATTAATTAATGAATTAGAGAGTAGCAGGTGTAAATAAACAAATAAAGAAAATGATGAAATATTCTCCTTCTTCCCTTTTTAAAACGACACTAAGAGACAGCGGTTCTGTGAGGCTCCGGTAATAATGGTAATAATATTGTACAATGTAAATTTGCTTATCTACGGTATTGAAAAAAAACAGACATAAGTGAGTGTGTGTGTGAGTGTGTGAGTTAAAGGTACAGACAGGAGCCTTCTGGCTGTGCATCCAGAGCGTGTGTTAATTTGCTAATAAGCATAGGATTATTTTAAAAGCAGCCGATGATATTTTTCTTTAAGTAGTTTATTTAAAATGATATAGTGATGCTCTCATGTAAACCAACATGACATAACATTACATGATATAGTTCCAGGTTCTTTTTTTTATTCAGGTTTATTATCATAATTCTGTTTTCATTCTTTTAAGGATCATTGTAACTGATACCACTCTTACAACCCCAGTCCAACCAAATGTGAGATTAAAGAAGAAGTAGGGAAAGTCCGACTGAATGCCAGTGGCTATAAATACAACAACAGCAACTTCTATATTGCCTAATAAGTCTATCCAAGCAAAAAATCTCTGCAGCAAAAGTCAGTTTCCCACAAGAGGCACTGTAACTTGTCATATGGTTCCATTTCTGGGAAAGTCCAAACAACTGATCTGTGCCAAGATGCTTTCACCTCCACAGAAACAACAACAGTGACTGGACAGAATGTGCTTTCTGCTACCTTATAATAGCCCGTGCATGAGAAATTCATTTTTAATGCTAAAGCTAGAGTCGTCCAAAGCTAGAAAAAAGCTCTTCATCAATGAGAAGCAAAGAAGAGGAGGCTGAGGTCTGCAAAATACCGTGAGGATTGGACCGTAGAGGACTGGAGTAAGGTAATCTTCTCTGATAAGTCCAATCTTCAACTTTGCCCAACACCTGATCGTCTAATGGTTAGACAGAGACCTGGAGAGGCCTACGAGCCACAGTGTCTCGCATCCACTGTGACATCTGGTGGAGGATTGTGATGATCTGGGTGCTTCAGCAAGGCTGGAATAGGGCAGATGTGTCTTTGTGAAGGACGCATGAATCAAACCACGTACAAGGTTATCCTGGAAGAATTCTTGCTTCCTTCTGCTCTGACAATGTTCCCCAACTCTGAGAATTGTTTTGTCCAGCAGGACAATGCTCTGTGCCACACAGCAAGGTCAATCAAGGTGTGGATAGAGGATCACTAGATCAAGACCCTGTCATGGCCAGCCCAATCTCCAGACCTGAACCTCATTGAACACCTCTGGAATGTGATCAAGATGGAGATGGATGGTCACAAGCCATCAAACAAAGCCGAGCTGCTTGAATGTTTGCCCAGGAGTGGCATAAAGTCCCCCAACAGCAATGTGCAGACTGGTGGAGAGCATGCCAAGACGCATGAACGCTGTGCTTGAAAATCAGGGTTGTTCCACCAAATATTGATTTCTGAACTCTTCCTAAGTTAAAACATTAGTAGTGTGTTGTTTAAAAATACATATGAACTTGTTTTCTTTGCATTATTCCAGGTCTGAAAACACTGCATCATTTGTTATTTTGACCAGTTGTAAATTTTCTGCAAATAATTTCTCTAAATGACAATATTTTTATCTGGGAGAAATGTTGTCAGTAGTTTATAGAATAAAACAAAAATGTTCATTTTATTGAAACACATACCTATAAATAGTAAAACCAGAGAAACTGATAATTGTGCAGTAGTCTGTTCATTTTTTTTCAGAGCTGTATAATTGAACATTCTTAAGCTAATAGTCTGCTGTAGTAGTCAGGCTGTCCACTCGGGTATATGTTTACTGATTTGTGCTATCCCAAATATTTGGACAATTCTGAGTATTTCTAGTCTTCTAAATAACTTAAAAATAGTGTAAATTAAACTGTTTGGGGACGATGTTAATGGAACAAACGTTATGTTTCTATTTCAAGCTAGAAAGATCTTCTGGATTGCTGACAACTTATTCAACAATTGTACATTGTTTTGAGATTTATAGCCGTGAGAGACTAATGTATGCTAATCAAAAAAGCAGAAACGCTGGGGAGGTCAATGATGTAGCGGTTTAGTTGATAGTGTATTGGGGAAGTTAAATAAACAAGTGTCATAGTTGTTTGGTTCATCAAACACAGTTAGAACAGAGTGACTGGGGGAAGAATGTAAAATATTTCTCACCTTGTGGCAGATATCTGTCTTGATCTCCTTCAGGGCCCTGTCAGAGAAGACGCAGCCACAGGTCTGCAGGTAATAGAACCTAAAATCAGAAACATTGGGGTATATGATATTAAAAAAAAAGAATCTTCAACCCTTTGGGCCGTTTCCTGCACAATAGTGAAATGTCAATACAAGTATGTGAGGTGCATTCTTCTAACACTGATTGATCAAAACGCTTGGATGAAATGTAAAACCGGTGATGAGAACAGTCGAGAGAGTGAACAGAGTTCTGACAAGTTTTTTGCAACATGTAAACTCAAAAATTAAAATCAACAACTTGCCAATAATCTAAAAAGTATTTAAAGTCTCACCTGATGAGTAGATACGTACATACTAGACTACAGTGAACAGGATGTATGCATTTGATCTTTAAATTAAATGGTTAGTCTTTTTGGATTATAGTTGATGCAATAAAGCACCAGCCTCTTATTATTTATTTGTATTTTTTATTTCTTTATTATTATTATTATTATTACTTGTTGTTTGTTACCTGTGCTTGCCATTCATCTCTAACCCAACAACAGGGCAGATGAACATGCCGCAGTGGACGTCTTCATATCTGTCTCCTTTCGTAGTTCTGCCCTCTCCCTCCCACTCAGGGTTATCAGTCAGGTTCAGTTCCTTTATATCCTGCAAAGGGAATGGATAAACATGCAAACAAATACAATATGAAAACAAATACAAATCTACACCCCACAACAAACAAACGCATAAAAGTGTGTGTTGGACAAAAATAAAAAACACATGCATGCACTCAAGTTGCGCAGTATAGCTCTGACTTTGAGAGTAGAAAACGTCCGTGGACTTCACCATACCCTGATTCCACGGATGTGTGTTACAGCCTCAGCATTGGGTCTCTCAGCAGTCTTATCCAGAAGATATTCAATGATCGCATCTTTGTTATAGAGTCTGAAACATAACATGGACCATACTTTACGGACATAGTGTGCTGCAATAAGCGGATATTTCAAAAATGGATAGATAGATAGATGGACGGGGTTATCTGGTCACGACAAGGTCATTAATTGTGCCTCAGTTACGATGAACAAACAGAAAGATAACGCTCACCTTCCCACATCACAGGCGACAATGGGGCGTCTGAGTTTCTCCTGGCTCAAGGCACAGTATTTCCATTTGGCAGCCAACTCTGCATTTTTATCAACCTGGACACATAAACAGGTATGTAAGAGCACACTATACACACACATGAGTTAATAGTTAGTTACATTTGTCTTCATAATGTCACGATTAAACTTATAAACATTAGCGTAACTGTTATGTTTAAAAGCTAACGTTAGCTAGCTAGCTGTTGAGTCGTTAGCCAACCCAGCTTAAATGTAACCTAACATAACACCTTACAAGACAAGTATAGTTAATACATCTTTATAAGTAGATAACATGCCTAAGATAACTGAATTTGTCACATGATATGTTTTTAATAGCTCGCAAGGTAACTAGCTAAATGCTAATAATACGCTCTCAGCCTTAGCTTTTGACAACATCGCGAACAGTTATACATTTAAAATAAAATAAAACAGCGTAACACACCTTCTCGACTTTTTTGGGGCCTTTCACCAACTCGTGCCTTTTAGGAATCGTGCCACCATCACATCCCATCTTGAAAGCTGACTTGTAAAGTTGTATAATCACCCAGTTAGCTTACTATAGAAAAAGCTACTAAGGCCGGAAGTTCCAAGATTGTAAACAAACAACGAGAGATCTGCAAAGCTCGCGGGAAGTGCGATTGATTTAATGGCGCCCTCTAGTGGCTGAGTGAACAAAGCTCCAAACTCTTCAGGGGTATTTTATAGCTTCAGCCACAGTGTGGAAGCATCACCCCAAATATGAGTTTACTAGTTTTACTAGTCAACAACCTGCCCATGGGAGCTGCCAGATGAATTGGAATAAAGTAGGGCTAGAACTTTACCATTTATCCCAAAAAATACAAATGAAAAATGTTCATTTTATCAGAGGGAAAGATTGGCTTACTTACTAAGCAACTAATAACCAATAAGAACTTTTGATAAAGCTTTATTAACATCAGGTTATTGTTTTTTTTACCAGAACTTTTATTACTTTATTTAGCATCTTACACTATTGTAGCCATGTATGTAAACATAAAAAACAACTTCACTCGGATGACTTCACACGTTTACTGCCCATCCATCTATTAGACGGTTTTCAGTCAGCCATTAAACCCAGGACTAGTAAGTGACATTAGTCTGGCTTTCAGGCCTGTTGTCAGAGTGGTCTAAAGATGAAAGTTTCCTTGGAAGATGGTTCAGTGAGTGCTAATTAGATCTGTTTCCTGTGCCTTGCAGGCTGCAGATTAGTTTACTATCGATGGCACTGTCCAAGAGCGACCATTAGTTTGGGGAATACCTCAGTGGAGACATCTCTGGCGGCATCACTGATAATCTGTGTGGAAAAAGAAGACTGAATAAAAACACAGCATTGGACTTCATTTTGGTTGAGAAAATAGATTCCAACTACTTTACACTCACCACACACAGACAGCTGCTACTGTGGTTCCCAAAATGTAGCAAAATTAACAGATATAAACATAAAAACATTTCTCCATTTTGCCTGTTGGTTCGATTGGTTCTTCCTGTAATTTATAAATTGTGTTATGTGTCTTATTGAATTTCCCCCCTTTCTCACACAGAGCTAAATGTTTAGTATGGATTTTCATTAGAGGCAATGGAGTAAAAGCTCTGTTAGCAAACTATCTTTGAGAGAGTGGAGCGCCCCAGGATGATAGTGCAAACCAACACCTCAAGAACACACAATGCACAATGGCCACTGGACAAAAGGAGACTAGAACAATGGTCTTCTATCCCTGTCTTGCCTGTTCTGCTATTTTCATAACTGCAGAGCCAGAGTTTTCCGTGATTTATTATAGTTTTGTTTATTCATGCTGGCTTGTACCTGATGCACATAATCATACAACAAACCACAAAGATCTCTTTAGAGGAAAGCGAGTGTTAGTAAAAAAAAAAAGTGACACATTGTTGTGTTTTGCAAAGTCCACTTTCAAGTTCTTTCCATTAGGTAAACATACAATATATCTACAAACACATAGCTTTATAATGTTGTCACAAATCAAATACCACAGAGGTACCCTGAAATTACAACACAATGAGAATAAGAATAGTGAAAGTCTTGTTTTCTTTATTGGTTGCAAAATAAAAATAGAGGTGATTTCACATTTCATTTTCAAATTAATAAATTCCTGATGTGTTCGAATACTTTGACACAAAAATATTTTAGTTCATCACATTTTTATCAGATGAAATTTAATTCCCCCTACAATTGCAGCCGGGGAACATTAAAGTAACTTCTGTCTTTTCACATCTGAAGTCACTGCAATCCAAAGCCAGAATGTGTCACAGTACCTAAAGATCCCCACTGTTTTGATCCCCATCCTCTACAGTTTTACAGTTAAATCTGAAGAGTTTGTACAGCTGAAATGCAGCTTCCTCTTCCCCTAATCTCCCCCCTCTGAGTGACCTCCCTACCACACATATCTTCCTGGCCTGCTGTGGTGCTACCCAGCACGGCTGACCCAAAGAAAACCCCAACCACCAAGCGCCCATCCAACCTCATGTTTATACTTCCATGATGAGTCCAACCTGCCCAATCAGACTTCCACTGACTGGCCTTGAACTGAAACTGTATACATCTTAACCATCCCAGCCATCCGAAGCAGCCAGTGGAGACCAAGGCTGCATTAATTGCACGGACCAGCCCTGGTAGTGCACCGAGTCCAATGCATTTAGCGTTTCTAATTGGGAAGGAATTGCTGTGTTTACATTGGCGCTGGTTGATAGAGCTGGACCCTTAGCCCTCCAGCCAACTGAGCCAAAGCCCTCTGAAGGAGAAAAACCAAACTGCGTAGTCCCTGAAATCTCTCTGGACAGAGCTGGAAAGAAATTATTTGGTACAGAGCCGAGGGATATTTACTCATTTATCAAGGGGGATGGTGAGGAGGTGAATCTTTTTTCTTTTGTCAGATTTTACTTTTAATCCAGACGTCACTCGTTTAATCAGTGTTGTTAACTAGGGCAATCCTGTGCTGTTTGGGAATGCAATGACCTTTTTACTTTGACTTTCAACGTCATTAATAATTTAGTCGATTAAAATAAAAATGGTCTAAATGTTCATCACACTTTCCCAGAGCCTCGTGCGACATCTTTAAACTGTTATTGTTTTCAACTAGCAGCCTAAAATCCCAAAATATAAAACAAGAAAAAGCAGCAAATCTTCATATTTGAGAAGCTGGAACAAACATTTTTGCTTGGTTGATTGTTCCAAATAATTATCCATGGACAAATTGATTAATCGGCGATTCTTTTCAATCTGGACCTCCACATTGCATGTGCATGTAGGCTACCTTGTAATATACTATTATCATTAATTAGTCTAAGTGTTGCATTAAATCAAATGTCAAGCCCTGGAGCACAAAAAGGCTATGATCTAAAAAGGGAGACTAATACAGGCGGTCGAGAAGACCATTTGTAATTTCCTGTAACTACAGTTGATGAAGTAAATCATACCATGTGTAAGTATTAGAATTTAGCAGCAAATTCTACCATCACCACAACATCTCCCCTCAATAAAACACCTTCTATATGAAAGAAGATTTTATTTGTGATGTTAAGTTAAATAGGGAACAACCCTGCACTCAGTCAGCTCTAACACAATGTATCAAGCCATATGCAAGTCCATGTACCTAACGTATAATGAGGAATCCAAAACCCTGGAAAAAGCACGCCACATCCAACATGAGGACTGTAACGGGTTACCACATACACCAGTCGACCACAATTATTTTCTCATTCCTTTTTCTGTTTATGTTGAAACTCACATAGCTAAAATTATGTCAGTTGGAAACATTGTCCATAACTAATTTTTCTATCCTCTTGGTCTGAGCAGTATGAGTGTGATTAACCGACTGGAGCTTTTGCCACTTACTGATACAAGATTATTGATAGCTTGTACTGTAATACACCCCGTGTAGTCTGGCATTAAGTGCTAAACAGGGAGTTTAGACTGGAGTTTTATTTTTTATTGTGACTCTTTTATAACATAACCAAGATAAAATTGCCCATTTTAAAGGATTTGTTTTATTTTAGGTGATTCCAATTGGTTTTGGAAACTCTTTAGATGAGTCAGCAGTAAGGAAATCAGGTTTTGTCTGTATCTCTCAGCTTCCAGGGTATGACTGTTGAAGAAAACATGCCCAAAAAGTTGCCATGATTCCTCCACCAGATGACTTTTTCCTCATTGCACCAGCCTGCTGTGTGACAGTTTTAATCCATCGGCTGTGCTGAAGTGTACAGCTCAACATTTTATTTACCACAAACTTTATGAAGCACTGGGACCTTTTATGAACCCAGCCAACCGAGACACAGACCCATGCACCAACACACACACACACACACACACACACACACACACACACACACACACACACACACACACACACACAGACACACACACACACACACACACACACACACACACACACTCACAGTCCACCTGGACGCATTTTTACCATCAGCCCGTTTATGATCTTTTCCACTGTGGCAAACCCAAACCAGTTCTGAACACCCGCAGACAGAAACCCACTAACAGATAAATAGATACATACACGCACACATAACTGCGATTCAAACTGTATACACTCACAGTCTGTATAAGCAGACAATCATATGACACACATGTAATCCCGGGTCCCTCATTGATGGCTGTGACTAGGCAAGGAAAGTCTCTATACATCAGTGGAGGCTATATGAATGGAACAATTGCATGTGCGCTGGCAGTACAGACTCAGTCACATCTCATTAGCTTGACGGGATACCCGAAAGGTTCTGACAGCCTCCTGGCTGTGATTGGTGTGGCCCGGGGTGATGGGGACATACCTGTGGCTGCCTTGTGTACTCTGTGGGCACGTGGTAAAGACTGAGCACACGTAGCAGCTGAGGCCTGGCAGCGACGGTAGCTAAGGTTCTGGGTGTCCACGCCAGACGCCGCCTCACCATACACGTCTTCAGCAATAATAAAACTCACTCTCAATTTTTTGCTGTTTTTTTTCTTACTCTCACTTTCACCGTCTCATGACCTCTCTCACTCTCTCGTGCCCAAACACACTCACATTACACTGACACGAGGGAAACAGTAGGTGTTTCGGTGGAGCGCTGTGCCACAATGAGCTCAGTGCTAACTTTGAATGCTAACCAAAACTGAATTTGGAGTGTAGTTATTTTGAGTCTGTTAACCTGACTTCATGGTTTAAATTCAGAGGGTAATTGGTCTTTAAAGGAACAGTTGGACAGTTTGGAAAGTATCCTTACTCACCTTCTTACTAAGAGATAGATGAGAAGATTGATAGCACTGTAATGTTGGACCGGTAAATATACGGCTAGAACCAACACCCAGTTAGCTTAGCTTAGCTAAGACTGGAACAGCTAGCCTGGCTGTGTCTAAAGGTAATAATTCCTGCCTACTAGCACCTCTAAAGCTCACTAAATGACCCGTTATATCTCGTTTATTTAATACCTACAAAGACCATAGTGTTAAAATGGCACGTTGTGGTTTTACAGGGGGTTATGTGCGCAAGTTATTCTTGGCCGGGAGCAATGACTTCCTGAAATATTGCAGGTTCGCTCACAACTTCATGGTGATGACAAGAATTGAGGAAGTTATTGCTTCTGTCCAAGAAATAGTCAGGCACATTAACCCCCCTAAAACTTGATGTTTCTATGGATTAAACAAGCGAGATATAATGTGTTCATTAGTGAGTTTATAACCAGCCACTTGCTCCAGCTTTGTATCGAACAGACAGATATGAGAAAGTGATAAGCGGAATACATTTCCACAAATGCTGAATTATTCCTTTAATATTAAAAGACTTTTCTGAGCTACCTTTTTCCTCTTTCACACTTTCTGAAGCACTAATGTTCTTGTGCTCTAAAAAAAATGTAGGATTTGTCATTTTTGGTACATCCATTTGTAGGACAACACAGGACAACACACATTTCTTCTATGATGTGGTGAAAGTGAGCCTTCAGGCTGCAGCGTTTTTATTCAGTCCACTCCTAGATGTCTCCCTGAGGGGTCTTTGGAAGAACACATGTTTTTAATAAGGGTCTTTACGTCTGGCCTTGCATAAATGTTTAGCAGCGTTCCTTCTGGGAACTGGGGCCTGTCTTTACAGTGGAGACTAATCAGCTGTAAATTCTGTTTTAAAAAGGAAAAGGAAGGCATGGAAGGAGTTAATCTCCAAGGCCCATTGAACTCTCTGTCTCACCCTTTATTCTCTCTCTCTCTCTCTCTCTCTCTCTCTCTCTCTCTCTCTCTCTCTCTCTCTCTCTCTCTCTCTCTCTCTCTCTCTCTCTCTCTCTGTCATACACAGATGCACTGGAGTTCATGCACACTCCCCCCCCCCCCCCACCTCTCCATAAAGTAAAAGGAGGGGTTGATGGCGAAAAGTAAAGAGAGAAGAAAAGCTTGAAGCTTTGACAAATGATCTAATAAACGGGTAGGAAGATTACAGGCTAGATGCCCGCTGGGAGAGGAAGTGGGGCAGTAAATATTTTTTAAAAGCTGTCAATAAATTTGTAGCGTTGAGTTGAGAGAAGTATCCACGGCCAGAGCCAAGGAGATTGGGCTCCTGTGCTGGGTGCTTGTCGGTGACGGCTATTGGTTAATAGTCTACAGGCTGAGAGTAATTTACGTATGACAAAATTTATATCAGAGTCTAAATCACCTTGTATGACAAGTAAGCTACAATAGATCCATCCATCCATGAGCTATACCCACTTATCCTTTGGAGGGTGATGGGGCAGCTGGAGACGATCACAGCTGACATTTAAAGGTCAATTAAATAAAAATCAATCTTCATGCTGTCATGCTGTCAACATGCTGACATAATCTCAAAAATGTCATTCATGATATATCAGTAAAATTAAGATCATATGCAGCTGTCTTTCTTTTGGAGAAAATAATACACTTGCCAAATGTTCCTATGCAATACTGTACAAGGCAACGATCATTCATAGAGTCTGTGGCACGTCTTTAGGAAAACAAAACAGTATCTCTGTTTGTGATGTCGTCTCTTGGTAAAGCCATTGTTTAGTCTCTTTCGTAAGTTAACGAGTGATGATAGAGAGACTATTATCACTAGCTCTGCCTCCACAGTCTGTCAGAGCCCTATAAAGTTCACAGACACCAGTCTCACTTTCCCACACCTTTCAACCATGCTTGTTACTCAGCAGCCCAATTAAAGCTGATTTAAGGGTTCACCTGTGTGCCTATTGGCAAATGTTTCCCTCAGGGTGGTGCATCCGCTTGAGTGATGGGTTGATGAGATAATGACAGACAGCCACAGGTCTCACCTGCGGTCGCCTGTTTTAGAGCTCCGACACTGATTGGCTAATTTTTCTGAGTAAGGCAGATCCTCCAGAAACCGGCACAAGATGAGGTCGGCCTGACAGGGAGATTACAGTGAAGAAGGACACAGTTGTAATGAAGATTTTACATGGCTTTGTCATCTCAAGTTGCAATGAAAAGAGTTACGATGACATTGTTACCTTTTGACTCACATTGTTATTGCTGGTGTGTTATTATTCTTGACAGGTTTAATTCAGCCCTATTAGCATATTGAATGTCAAGTTGTCCTATTTCTCTTGTTAATCATTTAAATACATTGTTAGACCTCCCTGTTATCAGACATAACAATATAAAAAACTTGGATTTAATTCCCCTTTATTCCCTCCAACACCAGCGTTCACTTGGCAAAAGATCATCATTAGTGGTCGTATTGTAAAAATAAAACTCACCCTAGCCACGGTGTTATAAAAATATCATCTTTTCGACAACATCAAGTGTCATCTTTGTGATCATTACTACCTTATATGTGCTCTCTCTCCTTCTCTTTTTGTCTCCCTCTCTCCCTCTCGCTCTCTCTCTCTTACACACACACACACACACACACACATACACACACACACACACACACCGGCTCACACACAACCACAAACACAACATAAGGCCCTGCAGATATGGGAGAAGTTCCAGGATATTGATACTTTCTTTAACACCTTCCTCCTCACCCTTGGAACAGATCCTCTTGAGTTTCTGTTTGGTAAGCAGAGAGAACATCCTCGAGTCGCTCCTGTTTTCTACTCCCCAGCTGGTTTCCCGTTCTGTGGATAATATTTCACTGATCCCCTGACACTGCGCTGCTGCTGCCAAGGTGTGGTGGCCAGAGGTTCAAGACCTCTAAGACAATTAAACACAGCACAGATAACAAGCTTGTGCACTGCATGAGGTGTTAACATTTCCTCCCTGCTGTTACAGTAAGGTTGCTATGAGAGAGTGTTTGTAAGGTACTGCTTTGAAATAACACCTGATTAATTTTATTCTAGAAACACCAATTCATTTATTATACCCACTATCACACTCAATGTCTGTATACACAAGCATTGTGTTACAATAACTGTACTGTTTAGATCAGGGGTGTTACACTCATTTCAGTTCAGGGGCCACATGCAGCACAATTTGATCTCAAGTGGGCCGGACCAGTAAAATCACAGCATAATAACCTGTAAATAACGACAACTCCACATTTTCCCCTTCATTTTAGTGCCAAGAAAGTACATGTACATTCTGAAAATGATCAAATTTGATCTTTTTACAAAACATTATGAACCTGAAATTTCTTAAGAAAAAAAAAGGTGCAATTTCAGCAATATTATGCCTCATTTATCATTTACAGATCACAGTGTATCTACAAAGGCACAAAACATTTTGTCACAGGTATCTGGAACTGAACAATAAAGTACTTTATGATCAAAACAACACGTTTTTACACTTTGCAAAGTCATCCCGCAGGCCAGATTGGACCCTCTGGCGGGCCGGTTTTGGCCCCCGGGCCGCATGTTTGACACCCCTGGTTTAGATTCAATGTAAGTTAATTTAAGTTAAGTTAAGTCAAGATGTGCAATAACCATTTTTTGGCATTCTATGGCATTTTAGGGATTAGCTGTTTATTTTAGTTGTTTTTTATATAATGAATTACAATATTTAAATTAACACAATTATAAAGAAAATGTTTTTGGCATGATCATAAACCGATAAATGTGTCACTATTTACGTTTTGAGTTATCTTAAGATCTGCTCCGGCAGAATTGCAATGTATTTGAAATATGAAATGTTTTTTTCTTCAAACACATAATGCGTTTTGCATACCCTTCTGAATTTTAAATTCACTTAATACTATCGTTTTGTAAATTTGGTTCAGTCCAACGCTCTGTCAGTTTTGTCCCATCCCCGCCAGTCCAGCTTGGTCTTATGCACTGTTAAAGTAGCAGTCTTACCTGGTTGGCCTTAAGACAGCATCGGCTAATAAACGCCACTCTTAATCATTCTTCAATCCTTCACACACTTTTGGGGTTTAAGTTTGCCTAACCGTGCCAGAGACCAAGGTTCAAACCCCTCAGACATTTATGCAGCTGCCCTTGAAGCAGAAGCAGCAGCTACCAAACAGACATCACTTTCAATCATCATCACAACCTCAGAGCCCTCCGAGAACAAGCAGGCTGTCTCAAGGTCTCCAGTTTCACCTCTGAAACTCTTCAAAACTCCACCGGCCTAACCAGTGTTCCTTTATATTTCCATTCACTCTGACCTACAGTGTCTTAAATGCGTGTCCTCTCACCCTAACGATAATTGAAAATCAGAGAGCAGGAAAAAAAAATCACTGCAGGATTCCTTTTTTTCTAAACCATTATCTTTTTTTGATGGGCAATTGACTTTGGGAATGGGGGTTTATGACGAGGGAGGGGTGGTGGGGGAGTTCGTCTGTGCTTGCCAGTAAGAGCTCCAGGGCCTCCTGCCCTGTGCTGCTGTGATGCCTGTGTGCTGAGTTTGGCTTGGCTTGAGTCTCTGCACTTGATGGTTTATTCATATTCAGCGGTGCAGGATGCTGTGCCATGAGGTTCCTCTCACACTCAATATGTCTGCGAAGAAGTTACAGAAAGTAGGTCTGAGTCCCAGTTTTGCTGTACAGGCGTTTCAAATGTTTTGCTCCTGTCTTAAGATTGGAACAACGATCAGTTTCAAAGTCGGCCAACACCACAGATTTTCTCTCTTTTTTTGTCCCGAAATGCAGACGTTTTACAGCTGTCAAACAAGGATTGTATTCTATAAATCTATTGTATTTTACTCTACATCTAAAAATGTGTAGTCCGATCTTGACTGTTTTTGATTATCCTGCTTCATTTCCGTTCTTATTTTGCATGTGTTTCAGCCTGGTTTAGTTTCTATTCTTTATTAGAATCAACTCTCTGAATTCCTTTCTTTGGTTTTGAGCTTGTAAGTGACTGGAAAAAGAATTGTTATAGCTCATGTCCATCTGACATCAGAGAGCCAACACTGAAGAGAGGTTTGGCATTTGGAGGAAAAATGTATGCTTTGTTTATATTCCATCCTCCCCCGCAGTCATCACCCATCCCGACAAATACATAGTGTACAAACTGCATATAAATACACACATAGGTAAACCCTACCACTACTAAAACGCCTAATCACTGCTCAGTCATTGTGTCCGTGGCTCGTGTTCATCAATTAACAAGCCGTTTGCTATTCAAAAACAAACAACATCAACTTCCCCCCGAAAAGCCCAGTCAAAACAAGCGGCAAAGGCTGGCTTGTCCGCACTGCCCCTCTTAATCAAAGCCAGATGTCGGCTCAAAAACTATTCCTCTCTTTTCCTCACTGCACCCCTTTCTCCAATCGCTCATTCTCCCCTTCTCTTCCCCCCACATTCCCTTTCCTGTCTGAGATTGTGTAGACGGCTGGTCCTCAGCAGTCGTGATTTGGCACTCTTGTCGGCTCTCTGTCTGTCTTTCGGTCTTTTTCTCTCCTTCTGGAGCTTTCTCTCCCGTCCCTTCTTTTTTTGTTTTCTAGAACCAACGTCTTGTCAAGCAGGCATGGACCTACGTTGACCCTCCGCAACATTCCCAATCATTCAAGGTGAAAAATTAGACCCACATGGCAGATGCCGCCAAAGAAGTGCCGCTTGCAAAATAACTTTCAGTTGATCTGCCTGCCCATTTGATGCGATGGCGATTTTGAAAAACATGCCACAGCCTGCCTGTCTTACTAAGAGCTCTAGACTTCTTTCTGTTTACTTTAGCACGAGCCATGTCCCTTTGGTTACAGCTCTTTGAAGAGAGCAGTCTTGTGGCTGTCGACACACCATTCTCCGTTTGTCGGAGCCGGAGCCAGGCCCAGAGTGAACGCTAATTTACTTTTCCACCTCAGTGCCGAGAGAAAACACCCTTTCCCGGAGATGCTAAACAATACAGGCAGTCCTTTTCTGCTAACTGCTCTTTAGGGAGGGAACCTCTGGAGCTCGTCGTCCTACTGCTGCTGCTGCTTTCAGCTGGCTATCTTTGCTCAACCTCTTTAATCTGAGAAGCAAATAGCCCCCAGTGTTGTCCTTAGAGCTCAGGCACAACTCTGGGCGGCTCAATGGGTCCTTGGAGAGTAGCAACAAAAGCACAAGTCGGTGTGTTTGAAGTCTGCCTTGTGATTGGCACTAATTTACTGGCTCTTTACCCCCTTTATACTTTTGAATTACATCATGTTGTAATGCATTATAGAATTAGCTGTGATTTATTCTGCTCTGAAAAACAGGAACTGCTTTGTCAAAAGTGTCAAATGTTCTGCTCTTAGTTGAACTCCTAAGAGTAATTCATTATGTGTGCAAAGAAATCTGAGGTTTCCTCATTTTCTCTGTTCTTTTCTTTACAGTAGCAAATCACAACACTGGCCTAAAGCCACTCATTTAGTTAAGACCTTCATTTAGGCCTTAACTAATTTGTGACTAATTTGTAACTAATAAAATGCAGATTGTTGAAACTCTACTTTTGTAAAGCTTAGCACATTCATCACCAGGTCATTACATGAGTTTAGTTGTGCGCAACAATATCTGCATAATAATAATAATAATAATAATAACTTCATTTTACTCTCATTTAGCATTATTAAGGAGCAGGTCTCTGCAAGTTTTTACATAAATTAATATTGACTATATTACCAGAGTTGGCTTTGAACAAGGAAACAGGCAGATGGGGGCCATTTCACATACAAGCAGATTGGCTTCCCCCAGCCTAATTCTCTATCATTTCCAGACTTCTCTGTAAAGCGTAACAATCATTACATTTTCAGAAACCCCACTATTCTCTGCAAAACTGTACGGAAACATTATTAGAGTCATGGCTATGCCTAAAAGCCATGTTCCAAATGTTATTTTGAGTATTATAATACTTAAAGTTGTGCAAAGACATAATAAAAGTGTCATCTGAATGAAGACATTTGCATATATAAATTCAAGTTAGTCTACTGATGAATATTACTTCACAACTACTATGTCCCTAATCCTGGCTCTTATCAGGCTGGGATGTATGCCTGACTTGCTGGCTGTGGACGGTGCTTCACTGCTTCACTGGGATTGAGTAGATGGAGGAATGGAAGGGCGGGAGGGGGGGGGGGGGGGGGGGGCAGATTCTTGAAGGGGACACTTGTGGGAAGGAAAAGGGTCTCATTGCGAGAGATCAGCTTGTGTAAACATTCAGGTTAATGAAGCTCAGTGGGCCTAATCCTCAGCCCTCTTTCTCACTCTCCCTCGCCCCGGCCTCAAACCCCTTCACCCCTCCCCGGGACCTCCACCCCCCAGTTTCCACCATAATCCCTTGCAGGAGTGGGCACTGTCAATCAAAAGGACCCCAGGGAAGGAAGGCAGGCGAAGATGTGTGTGTATGTTTGTGTGTAGGTATATGTGTGTATGTTTGAATACAGTACCTACATTTTGGATTTGGATATTGGGTTCACAAACAACAAATATCACATACCTGTGCACACGCATGCGGGTGCAGAGTGATTTGAGGTGGGAGGCGTTTGGGGGATTTCCATTGAAGGAACCGCACTGCTTCAAACCATATGAGGGGAGAAGATGGAAGCTTTGGGTCCAGACCTGGACTTGAGGGTAATCAGCAACACATGAACCATATATGACGAAGGGGAAAAGGGGATGAAGGAGCAAAGAGGGGGAGGACGGGAAAGCAGGTTTCCAGTCTAAGCTCTCCAAACACTGACATCACACATTGTGGTCAGGCTATCAGACCAAACACATAGCGCTTGAGGATATGTTTTTATACCCTGAAACAACACCACATGAGCATAATATATTGGACCTGTGGAGAAATATGTGTTGCACTAATGTGAGCTGCTCCTTCATGTGAAAATAACATTTAGGCTGCAGGTTAACAAGTTTGATAAACAATAAGCTTTGGAAGGGATTGTTATATTTCACACAGCTATGATTTTGATGGATCATTCAATGTTGACCTTTCAAACGGTGACTGTCCAATCATCTAGCAACAGTTATAGGCACAGCCGGTCTGAGTTGGCACATCATCAGCTCATTACATTAGATTGTGGGGTAAGAGGTCCTGACGCATCCTCTGTGTAGTATTTCCTCTTTGTTCAGAAGCTGGTCCTGGATGCTATCGTTAAGAGCTCTGTCGTGTTCTTTTTATTCGTTCTTTAAGTTTAAATTTCAGCCACAGTTACCCGACACAGCGTAGTGTAGTGTGAGATACTGGATCGTTAGCTGTTGAGGAAGCGGACTTCTTTCCTGAGGCATGCAGCATCAGCCTCAGACTTTTACCAATACATCATTTATGTAGCAATGAAGTGCATATTAAAGACACCTTTTTAATACAAGTGATCTGGAAACATATAAAAAGTCAGCTAGTGACAGCATTTTAATAGAGTATTAACATGCTCTTCATATGGTCCCATTTCCAGAGTTGGGAAGTCGTTTAGCTTCGACTTTGGTGTGTTCATGATCTTTAAGTCATAATGTGGAAACAACATAGGCGCTACAAGTTGTAATTTATGGCTCAGGGCGTTAACACATTAATAACTGTTTCCAGTATTTCTAGTATATCAGGTGTTAATTAATGGGTTAACGTTTTAAACTAATGTAGGTCACTGTATGTAGACACAAACTAACGGTTACAACCTAATACCATATTACAAATTACATTTCAGGCAAAACATTCATAAGCAATATGCAAATGAATGAAAAGATTCTTACCATCAACCCAACATTTTCCGTACTATGACGTCAATTAAGAAGTCTCGTACCAAAATGTCCCTCGACCTTCCAAGTTGTTACGACTCACATCATTTTTATCCCGACACCACATGAATGCAGCATAAACCAACCGATGCAGCTAACGTTAGCTTAATTAGCTTACTGATGAACTCTCCCAGCAACAGGTTTTTATTTCAGCTAGCAAAATCAATGGTCGCATGCCAATAACAATACGATTGCTTACTTTACTAAATGATTAGTGACACTTGTGGTACTGAGTAGTTACTTGAGGCTACATTACTAAAACTTGTATGTGCCATGGCAACGGAATGCTTGATAGGCATAGCAACCCTTGACTGGCAACAGTAACTAAGGGGGCTCTGATCATTCTACCTGGATTACCTGTAAAGTGCCACTGAGAGTTTCCATAAGCAGCCATGTTTCTTCACTGTAAACAGTGTTAACTAACTAACACCTTCTCCCCCAGCCTCCCTGAGCAGTTACAAACCAGCTGAGCCATTACATCATGAGACAGAAACCCGAGAACAACGTGACTGTGTTGGTGTGTGAGCTTATACAGTATGTACAACAGCTTTTTTTTGTAGATGGATGGATGTATGTTGTTTTCACTTCCTCCTTGGCCAACTCCCTGTACTGTCTTCACAGCAACAATACCATCACAGCCCAAGGACGGAGCCTGAACTGGCCATTTAACTCCACTGTTGCCATATCAGTGTCAGCTTTACATCAGGGAGTAACTATCCATAGTGAGCTTACAGCAGTACCATTAAATAATCAATGCTCGTTAGGTGGTTGATGATGTCTCAAATTTGAACAAATTCACCTGAACACTAATGTAAAACTTATTGGAATCATCTATTTAAAATCTGGAAAGGCAACATAATAATGACTTGCATCTGGTACCTCACACTCTTGGTTTGGTACGTCATTTTCTGTGGTAAAAACTCAGCAACAGCAACACTCAACCTTATATATATTTCATTTTAAATATTCAATTAAAGCCTACTCACTATGGCTGCTGTTTATCTGCTCTGATCCTTATATATTCAAGCTTAAAACGAATCCTAATGTTCCTACCTTTGAGCTCACAAATAGAGGAACTGCAGAGGCAGGTGGTTATTACCTATAGGTTTCGTAAATACATAGTCATTTGACCCGTTATTGTTATAAAATATTAATATTGCAGTTTTAAAGATTGTTCTGTTTTCACACGAGTAGATAGGTGGTGTAAAGGGCATGCAGGGTAATTTCAAATAGCCATCAACTGCGTGACTAATCTTGGCAGTATTAGTTTACTGACCATATCTGTTCTCGGGTCTCTCCCCTTTCTCTCACAGTTCTCATTTTTCTGTCGTCTTTACGGATTTCCCTTTTACTTCCACCAAAGGTTTGGCTGCTGTTTTATGATGGCGCAGTTATTGTGATGATGATGATTTATGTTCTAATACGCTTCTCTCTCATTACTTCCCGCTCCCTGGGTTCCCATAAATCAGTGCCGATATGGAGCCTAGTTTGGCTGCGTGCCACTCGTGCCACGGCAAAAAAAACAGGGGGGCATAAAAGACAAATCGTGCCATACCTGAATATAACCAACGTCCAGTTATTTATTTTTCACATTAAATTCAATAACAATTACTGATGATCTAAGGCTTTTTGAAGTCTTTACTCGTAAAAAAAAAAATAAGAATAAGAAATCTGAAAAATATTTATTGCCTGCCTACAAATATTTATTGGCTAAGCTGTCACTGAAGTTTCTGCAGTGAGATTTGGAGGAATAAAATGAGCCCCGTTAACACCACACAGACCAGTACGACTGAGCTGTCTGAGCGCTTCTGTCAGAGCTCTGTTCACTGAAGCCAGATGGCAGAAACAGAGAAGGGGTGAGAGAGAGACAGATGACAGAAATGGCTAAAAAAGAGTAAGGTAGGAAAAGGACAAGATGACAAACTGGGAGGTTTGGGGTTCCCCTGGCATTCTGCATTACACTAGGAACACAAGCATGCACACAAACCACACACAAATAAACCCACACATAAATGCTGAAGTCTTCAGCCCAGAATCTGAATCCAACTCCTGGCTCAGAACCAACATTAACATGGTACAGTCCGTATCCTCGTGTGGCACAGTGGAGTAAGACCACATCGTCCTGCCAACTTTCTTCTTCTGTGGTAAAGCTGCTGTGTGGCACCAGAGAATGAAGCCAGCAGCATCCCGCTGACCCTGCCAAGTCCTTCCCTGTTCTCTTCTTCTGTGGTGGCGGAGCTGGTGTGGTGACAAGGGCAGCCTGCGATGCAGTCAGGGCCCCTCACTTGAATGAATTATCTCATCAGGGTCCTTTTATTAGGAACTCAGCAGGCTTATTATTTTTATTATTAACGGCCTGTGTTTTCATCCTCAGGATGCCAGGCTTCAGTGCACACAGCTGTTTCTCCTCAACTCCTATGTTTTGTTAACTTAAGAGGTGCTTTTGCAAAATGCCGTTCAGATATTTTTCTTCATCATCCCCCCCGCTCTATGCCTATCTTTTCACCGGTCTGGCTTTCTCTTTTTTTCCCCCTCTTCCTTATGCAGGATTAGGCCAAGTTTAACAGCCGTGTCTCCAAGCCGGAGTGACAGGCTGGTAAAATTATGTTGAACACAGCGAGCCAGATAATCATTAAAGTATGAAATATCGAATCCAACTTTGCCTGGTTTTTCTCAAGCAAGGCACAACAATGTGCTTGAACATTCAAAGTGACAGTAAGAAAGCATACCTTGTATTAATGCAAGCGTTTGGTGTGAACTCTTTGTAGAACTTGCAGACATCCATAATGTAAAGATGAATAAATATACATCATGAAATAAAAAATAAACGGGTCAGAAAGCAGGATAAAGGAATTACTGGTCATTAAGAAGAAAAGTATTTCAAATAGACACAGTTCCTCAAAGTGTAAATGCTGAAATCCTACAGGGAAGATTTATGAGGTATATTTGTGTCTATCATTCATCACACCCCCACTGTCTTTTAGGAGAGGGTCATGAAGTGGACGTGGAGACATCAGGCTGCTAGCTAATAACTTAGTAGTGGAAGTCTGATCAATAGCACAGCTCAGGTTTCCCTGCTACATCACAGAGAGAAAGTGTAGCAGCAGCTGTTTAGAGCTTCAATCTTCATGTGAACGGCAAAGCTCACAAAGAGAAGAGGGGCATTCCTCACTGAGGTTCAACATATGGACACTTTATTCATGTAAAAGATGACAATGCAGCTTTCTATTTTGTCACTTGATGTAAACATATGCTGTTTGGGGGGACAGTATCCTATTTTTAGTGATGAATTAAATGAATTAATTAAATGCGCTAGTTTTTGAAAACTATTGGTGGTCTATGGCGAAGAGGACTATGCTATCTCAGGCTTTAGTTACACAGGCTACACTAACCAAAAGCAAAAGAAAATGTAATAGTATAATCATATGTATTTCTTAAGTTTAGTTAAGCAGACTAGGCTATACTAAAGTAGAAGTACTATACACAGAAACACTGCTAATATTTTAAATTTTTCCATAATTCAGACCGTACAGCTTGAGAGCTAGCATCCCGTGTTCATGAGCTCCCTAACACCATCTGAAGACTATAATAAAGACAGACACAACCAGAAACATTTCTCACAAATTTAAACCGTACAGCGGAGCTCAAGCTGCGTTCAGAAGCAGAAAACATGATTCACACATTGAGACACGCAGACACCCCTGCAGCCGTCAGTTTTTATGGATCCCAAAAGTCCCATTATTACAACCCTCCAGCCTGAAACAGGCACATATTCTCCAAAGCTCCTTCACTGGGCCCAGTGACTCAAGACTAATATTGGCTATTCCACTGTGCCTATATCGCTCCCAAAACTGTTCAAACTTGTCAGAATTACCAGTGATTTCACCACCATCTCAGTCTGGGAGGGACCGCAGCCATATTCCCTGTGGCATCCGCCAAATCACAAGAGTGAAAACACAGGCTAAAGAAACATTTCAGGATAAGCTAGATGAAAGGAAGATATGAAGAAGACGGATTGGAGCAGTACAACTCCGTGACAGTTTGTGCAAATGATCTGTTGGGAACGTATTGTGGTGCAATGACGAATATGATTCGGTTTGTTGTGCTATCACCCGGAGAAGCTGTCGAAACCGACCTTAAATGTTGAAGCTCAAACTGCTGGATTTCGATTTACATGACCAAAACTGTGTGAACTCTTATTAGGCTACCTTGTATTTGATTTTTTTATATGCATGTCTGTGTATGCCAAGAATGATTGTATCCAAACGGAGTGGACTTAGGAGTCATTACTTCTCCTTCACAGCTCGGTGGTGGTAAGACTAGACTTGGTAAAAACCAGAAAGGGGGGGATGGTCAGTCACAATGTCGAAAAAAAAAAAAAACACTCAGCATCCATCAGTCGTGGTCCCAAGACGGTTGGCTTACTTTCCATCCTGTTGAATGATCAATAAAGTGATTACCTTTACAGAAAGAACAGTACCTTTTAAAAGCCTCTTTACTTGTCAGATAATTAAATCAGCCATTAGAGAATCTGTTCCTAATCAGATACGTGAATTATTGATGAGCCGGTGGAATCTTCGGGGGTTATAAATAGTTAATAAACTCCATCTGTATTAATATGTGTGTGTTTTAATTTAACCATTCACATCGATCCATGAATCCATCATGCTCTTTGACCTTCAGTAGTCGGAAAGCAGCGGCGATAATTGGGGAAAGTGCAGCAACCATGACTATGAATGCTCATCTGACTTTGATTGTTTGACATGTTTCCCTCAGTTGTGTGCAGAGTTATTAAAAACCAAAGCCTAGTGTCCTTCAGTACGCAGTCTGAGTAATAACAGGGTAATGCAGTAAGTCAAACAGTCTTGTTCTAATTAGGTGTGGTTGTGTGTGGCGTTCCATTGCCTGTCGACTGCTCACAGATATAAACACGTTGGGCCCAGAGATGGATCCAAAAAGGCTTTTTTCTCTCGTGTTTTCTTTCCGAGAAGACGGAGAGAAAACATCACGAGGGAATGTTGGTGCAACAATAAAGAGAAGAAGACCGTGCAGAGGGAGAGTGGGAGTTGTAGAATTCAGTTTTTCATTAAAGATGTCTTCTTGAATCCCCTTGCGTGATAACTTCCTCTTCATTTCTGGTTTAGAAAGAATCAGAAGAAACTGTTCTTCCAAGAAACCTTTTCGCAGAACTCCATCATTTATCTGCAGGCTGTGTAAAGGATGTGCATTTAAGAAATTACAGTGATTTTCTGCAACTGGAGCTCAATTATGGCCACTGACTAGTGTCCTACAGTACAATCTGTGGTATCTTACTGACTAGTGTGGTTTGGTCTTCATGCGCTCGGCAAAATGACGCATTGGACTAAAGCTTTGAACTGACATATTGACAAACTACCGTCAGCCAATGTTGGGTTTACACCCATAAAACATGTGTTATATCCCCATATTTAAGTTCTTACAGGGTTTTTAATGTCTTACAATATAAAGACATCAGAATTATCTCCGTGTTATTATTATCTCAGAGTCTTTGGGGGACGTTGATGAGGAAATCTTGACATTAAAAACATTAATAAAGACCAAATTAGTATCAAATCAAATGGCTGACTTGAATAGCTCTGAATCAAGGACTGTTTCCAATTTCCATTTCCTCTGAGCAGTTTAAGGACTTGTTCTCTATAGTGGGAGATTCAAGGTTTCTTTTTAATCTTGGAAACATCACAAAACATCATATTAAATATAATGCAACAATATGATATTTCTGCAGGCCTTGGATCAGTGTCTCAATAACATCATGGCACAAAACCAAAGATCAATCACTTCTTTCTTAGTATGTGCACATGAGTAACTATCTTTGCCCCCCCCCCCCCTGAAGTAAACTGATGCTGTTCATTAATTAGAAGTTGCTTCCTGACTTGTTCTTAATTCATTGACTGGTAGCTACTCAGGACTGTGTGTACCTTATAGTAAAGTGATAACACTGAGCCTTTCTCTTCTCAGCTCTTCAGCTCTTTGTAGGTGGAGTTTTCACACACTTTGCAGTGACAAGGCGGTGTGTAACAAGGTGAGGCCTCGGTGAAAATTCACCGCCTGGAGCCACCAAGCAGACCGGAGACGAAACGAACACATCGCTTCTTTTTTTTTCACACAACTTTAGCTTTACCTCTCCTTACCTCTTTCTCTCTTACTCATCCACCCCAGGCATCTGACTGATAATCCAAAAGGTCACCTATGGCCTCCTTCTTTCGCCCCTCCCTTCTCTTTCTCTTCCACAATGAGAAAAAACAAGCCTGAGGGAGTTTCAATCCAGATCACCCAGGGCAGGTAACTCTGGGAGTCAAACAAGTGTCTCCTCTTCCCATCGAAATTTTCTCCCACATCTTTTCTTTGTGAGATCTGTGTCTTCATTCATGAAGGTGAAAAGGTGACACGGATTATTTAGCAGCTGAAATATAAAAGGGATCGTATCCAGTACTTTTTAAAAGCCTGATCTCTCAAAAGTTAGTAAGATAAGAACAAATCGTTTATGCTGCCAAAACCGCTTGCATTAGAGATAAAGTGGTGGAGAAGCTTGTTTTATTTTTATTTTTAACCATGTTTTCTTTTTTCTTTACCCTTCACCATCTCGTCTTTTAGAATTCACCGTCAAAGTGACACTTTTCACAAGACATATAATAAGAAACGTCACATAATCAATATGCGGAAGACAAATATAATGTTCGCAAACAGTAAATTGCATCCATGTAATAGCCACTTTAGAATTTCTTATAGTTTATTGAGTTTACTTAGCAACTTTAACGAAATCAGTTAACGTAAAGTGATATCTTTAAACTCCATACGGCATGCTTACTACTGGTAAAAATGATACTAAGACTTTTGGGACAAGTTAACAGTCTCCTTCATCCATTAGCTTCTTTTTCAGCTTTTCAAATTATTGATTTGCAGCTACAAATTCTGTGGCTTTGTGTAAGCTTCTGGTGGGACGAAAGGTCAAAGGCCAAGGGTCACCATCCCACATTTCTTTTGGACTCAATCAATATTAACAGAGCCAAAGCACACGGGTAAACCAGCGACACAATTTGTCCTCTTTTGTCTTACTATCAATAAGCCATTTAAAGACAGTGTTCCACATTGAATGCATGTGAGTGTCTCCAGTGCTTCAAGAACATCCGACATAAAACACGAAGCAGCAAAGTTATGCAAATTAAGTCTTCAACTGGTTTTTTTTTCTGTTTGTCTACTTTTTCACCGTGTATCTGAGATGTAGGCTGCAGCTTTTCCGACTCAGACGTTGCAGGGTCTTATATTACCCTCATTAAAATAGTCTGTTTCCATATTTTTCAGACAGACACGCTGTAAAAGCACACTTCATTATGCATGGCTGCAATGAGCAGAATAAATTAGATGTTAGTCTTCACTTTTTCATTGTTTCAGAATTACTTGTGGGTGATGTTTACAACCACAAGCTAGAAACAGCAAGTTAATGAGCTTAATCATAAAAGAAAAGTATAGATTCTTTATATTAAACCTCTGCATGTCAGGCAGGAAATACACAAACAGCAACATCTTAAAACTGTGTAGCGTTCAGGGTGTGTCTCATGGCCGCTTACAATATATGAGTCTTAGTGTTGATGTTATTTTTGACCCACGGTTTTTCGTCCTTTGAGCGTGGTACAGTACGATGCAGTGGAGAGAAAGAAAAGATGGTTTTCTCTCTCTTCTAAGGCTCAAATCTGTTTCAGATTGCGAGGCAGCGGGGCTTCTGCAACTCAGGAAGCCATGAGAAAGTACTTCAGTTTGTCCCCTTTCATACAGAAAAAACACCCTACCTCCTTGTGCTCGTAATCTTTCTCTCTCTGTTATTCTGAGCCACTCTTTGTTATTCTCTTCCATCTTATTTGTTTGTATTCTCAGTCTTTGTTTCGGTGTCTCAGACTTTATGAGGGAGTTGCTTCAGTTTTGACAGGAACTTACCAAGAGCAGGTGAAATCAAGTCGAGAGAATACTTTTATTTTCTGTCTTCTGCTTCTTCATTTTCTAGCACCTAATGATGTTTTCACTTCATGACCTCTTTCTTCCCTTTCTTCTTTCTTCCTTTCTCGCCTTCTCCCCCCGGTGTCCCCTACAACTCACTTCCTTTTGCTGACACTGATTAAAACTTTATCTTGCCTTCTAAAAGAAAGGCAGAAATCAGACAGACGTGCACATACAGGTCATGTAATGAACCCTTGCTTCCTTCAGCCTTCCAGCCATGGGAATCCAGCACAACATATGCAGAAATGACATCATGCAGTACCCCCACAGGTTAAGTGTAATGCAATGTTTAGTTTGAGCTATGTGGGTCTTTGATGATGAATTTATACTTCAATAACAAACAAAGGAAAATGTTCTGCTTTCAATGTCAGTTGTCTTTTCTTTTTTTTTAAGTCCTGTTCTGTTCATGGTGTCATTTAAGGATAAATGTTTGTTGCACATTAATCATATTGCTGATTGTTCTGGTGTTTTGCCACAACAAGGCAGCCAGTTGGTAATGTCTTTAACAATGGTCATATTTATTTAATTGTATTATTAGAGCAGATGCTATTTGATTGCTCTTGGCAATACTTTACATTGCATTATGAAGCGATGAGTAAGATGGAGAAGATCCAATAAAGAAACAATCTCTTTGTCATGTTCAATGCAACTGCCACGGGGCCAGTGGATTTAAGTGCAATTATATAACCGATATATAATGAAATTCAATATTTGTGAGATAGATGTTTTAAGCTATCCCATGCATGAGAACCACCCTCACCTTCATTTTTATATTTACTGATGCAAGAGCATTAATGAACTTCTTTTTTGACACGTAGGAACCTTTCATAACTGACTGACTGTTTCAAAGTTTCAGCGTTACTGGTGCCAAAGTACTGGATGTTTAGTTTCAGTTCAGCGTGGCCAACATGTGCTTAAATGTATCCTGCTGTTAATCATTTACTTTATTTTTAGTGAAAATATTATTTGACACAGTTTCCAAACCCTTGGTCCTTTTTTTTCACATAGATCTTTTTAGCCACCACTTTGGTTCAGACTGAAATATCTCAAAAACTATTGGAAGGATTGCTATGAAGGATTGTAGCACAGACGTTCATGGTCCCCAGAGGAGGACTCCTGTCGACCTTCTCCTCCAGAAGGTGGACAACCTTTGTGCTTCTTGCGAAACATTTTTGTCACATAGATCGGCAGCGGGTTGATTTTCACAAATAATATAATAATAATAATTATAATAAACTTTATTTGTATAGCACCTTTCATTCAAGAGTTGCAGCCCAAAGTGCTTCACAGCAAAAACATCAAACATGGTACAAGATTAGACAGAATAAGAGCATTTACAGTACATTAATCACAGTGTTGATGTAAGGGAGTGTGAAATAGCATTACAAATAGTATAAACTAGCAGAATTAAAATAGCATTGGAAATAGCAACAATGAGTTTAAAGTGATAGAGTAATAGCATTAAAGATTGTTTAAAATATCACCATTAAAAGGCTGAAGTGAAGAGAAATAGAACAGGTGAGTTAGCATTTCAGCTCAAGGACATTTTAAGCACAGCAAATTGATTGACACATGTTGAAATCATCCCTGAATGGAGAAGTAACATTTGTTCAAAAATGATTAGGGTTAATCGCATTTTGTTGAGCTGCTAACAAACAGCCACCGACATCATCGGATGATGTTGTCGTACCTTAAAAGTTGAGGTGTAATTGACTCGAGGCTCTTACTCAAAGGAAAAAGCATTCAGAGGAATATCGACGTCGTCCAACGATGTCTCGTCTCTCAACACCGACGTCTAAAATAATCTGACAAGAACTCGTACATTGTGAACAAAACAATAGGCCGTGTTGTTGTGAAACTCTTTCACATCATTCCTTGAGCCACATGGACAGGGCAGAAATACAATACTCTCGACACGCCTCGTCTTTGTCAGAGAGAGAGAGAGAGAGAGACAGAGTATAAAAGATCCCTACGCTTTCAAGCATGGATCCTAAAGTCTGACGCTTTCTGCTCCATCGTGGGAACTTGTAAAGCTACGTGTGAACGTGTCTGTCTTACCTATGGGCCTGTGCGCAGGAAATGGAAGAGTTGAAAGTGTGTTTTTGTGTGTATGCTCGAGGTGCCGGTGGAGGGTTTCAAAAAGCAAAAAGTTGTGGAATTCTCTCAGGAGATCATCCATCATATGAGAGGAGGAGACTAGTTGAGGTTTTTGCTTTATTTGCATTCATGAGGGAATTATAAATCACCAGAAGTGAGAACAAGTGTCAATCGTCTGAGCTGTCACTTGAACACCAGCTGTTTTTCGAGACATTTGTAGTTTAGTCTTCTTTAGAGAGACAGGAGTTTATAGCTTTCTTTTTAAGGGTGGTTGCACTTTTTGTAATAAGTTTTCTTATCTGTAAGTGACGAAAGTGACGTCTCGTAGATCCACTGTTGACTCACATACCGTGTAATACAGAGAGCAGAAATGGAAGCTATTTTCACACCGGTTGAAACAGCCACTGTTGTGTTTGTACGCATGGGAAAACATACAGAAGAGTCAGATGAATACCTGCCCCGAGGATGTTCAATCTCACATATCCGCTGAGACATTCTTTTAAAAGTTTAATGTTCGGTGTTGCAGTTCTTGGGTTTGGTGAGAAAGACTAAACACTTTCTCACCGTTGAACAGTTCAGCCTCGGCGCCGTCTGACAGTCTTATTGTACCTTCTGGGTAAAGAACAGAAAATATTCATGGGATTGATGACAGCTACTGAGATGACAGTGCTCATCATCTAGTGCGTGTAGTCAGTATTAAATGCATGCAGTGAATATTGACATGTTTCCGCTCGGTACACTGTAGCTGAGGAACAATCAGGATAGAAAAAAGAATCCTTCTTTAAATGAAGAGAAGGATTATCAATTCAGCAGCTAATTCATTTCTCAATAAATCGTTTGGTTTATAAAAAGTCAGAGAAAATGTCAAATGTCTTGTTTTGTCCGACCATCAGCCCAAACCTCAAAGCTAGTATTTATTTCAGGGCTGTTTTACTTGATTACATTGTATCATGCACATACTGTATTAATGTTCTTGTGTTTACATTCCTACATTGTGACATCCATTGTTTCAATATCTAATCATAACGACCATTACAGACTGGATGTCCAGCATCCACTAATACATGCTGAGTATAAAGCTGGGAACCTTCCACACTGTATTGTTACACATTTCTAACGCTATTTCTCATACTGTACAAACGTTAGTCATTTTATACAGTAGATGAGACCGGTGGAGCAGCTCCTGCGGGCTGAGGTTTCATCCCGCTGTGGAACCAACTCTGTCTGAGGCTTACAGCCTGAAACATCTGTTGTAATTTCTGTCAAATTGAACTTTTATTACCTGGTCATTAAAGCCGCAGCAATGGCAAAACCAGATGGGTTCTTGCTGACCTTACAACTGCTTCTATTTTATGGTGTTGGTGAAAATTGAACCAAAGGAAGCCGTGCGCTTTATAAAATTAAAGCAATCATTCCCACATTCCTGAGACATGGGGGGCACTGAGGAGGGCAAAGAGAGGTGCAGGGCAGCTATGAAGGGGGAGCACGTGTGTTTTTGTGTGAGTGTATGTAGCCTATACGACATGTATGCATGCAGACATTACATGCACTTCTTCATGGGTAGATTCCTTTGCAAAGTGGGAATAAATAGCACGTAATAGATTTATAATGTTGAGGTTATATAAGACAAAATGCAGCAGTGAGAATACAGATGCATCAGTAACTATCTATTGCATAACCTATTCCAATAAGTCTGATTGTCAGAAAATATACTACGGTATTGTATTGTTCTTGCTTCCACACTGCAAGTTGAGTTAAATGTTAAATCACTGTTATTAATCTCAAAAGTTTGATTATTCGATCTATTTTTGGATTCTTTTATCAAATCTGCAAAATATTACTTTTGAAATACAACCCTTTTCCTGGCCCTGCACATGCGTGTGTTCCTGATGGGCCTCCTTGCTGTACGGTTAGAGGCCAGGGTCAGTTAAATAACACGCACAGCATATAACCAGCCTGGGTGAGAGCTGTCTCACTGGGAGGGAGGGCTGCTCCATCACTGGTCCCAGTGGGGAAGAACGGAGGGATGCTGGGTGTGTTTATTAGAGACAGAGGGAGGGGAGAGTGGCCTCTTGTTTTCTCAATCTTAGGTCTGTACTTGTATATGAGTATCTCAAACCTCTACTTTTTAGATATTTAGGTTTTATTTAGAAATGTTTTGAGATCATGACAATACAGAGAATGAGAATCCATGAGAATACTTAGTAAAGAATTGTGTCCAAGTAATTGTTATCAAAGTAATGTGACAATATAAAACAAAACACCCTTCAACCATCTTGACCCCGTAAGGCACCAGCGCACTCAGCTTTTCCAACATCAGAATTCGGGGATGTGGAGTTCCTTCCGTCAATATCTAAAACTTTCCAAAACCGACATCTGACATTCACACCCACTTAACACATGATTAGCCAGGCGTGCAGGGATGAGAAAATAAGTAGGGTTTACATAAACTATTCTCTTAAGATCACTTTTTCCTGTGTTAACCAACTATTTCTGTCATTTTTCTCACTAATGCCTTTCAAGAGAATACTAAAATGAGCGTTGTTATCATCGTATTAAACATCTGCATTTGCCTACCAGTCTGTTTTCAACCACATTTTCCAGAATTACTTTCACAATCCCCCAAAACAGGAGTTTGAACTTGTGACTTTCAACCATCGCTGTGATCATAGCCAGGTTCTTGTTGTGTCTTTTTTCCTATATAATGAAAACGTACCAAAAAAAAGAAAACATTAACTGCTCTGTACATCGTCAAACGTGTATGTCTTTCTTTGCTGATGCATGCTCTTGATAGTTCTGTGAATACGAGAAAGAGGGAGATGGGGATTATTGGAGACGCCAGCAAAAGTAAACTAGATTTCTTTAATTATCTCAACCAAACAAACAAGCCCAATGCTGCCAACTCTTTTCCAATGAAAAATCCAAAAGTCCCCAAATCTAGCAGGAAATTTGACAAGTGAAACACTGGCATCCCGTCCCATTAGGCCTCCCTCCATGCCACTTCCCCAAAATGATCATTAAGCTTGTAGCTTGTGGAAGACTCTGGTGGCGCAATGAGTGCACGCAGGTAGGCGGATTTATTACAGTCCTGCAACAGCAACCGATACCTGATCGATTTCTTTGTTTTTTGTCCGAGCATTTGATTTTTTGATTGCTGTTGGGATGTAAAGAGTATTTCAACAAATATAACAAAAATAAATTCTCAATTCTATTACCCACCGTAGCTTTTAGAGGAACAAGTGTTGGCGAAGGTTTTGAAGTACGTCAAGGTTTATATGATTTTAGGCGTAGGAAGAGAAAGGTGTATGATTTTAAAGGTGGAATTGATGCTATGGGGGCAGATGTGGTCTGTATGCCCGGGCAAAGCTAAGATTTATGCTTTTGGGGGATAAGTAGCATATAAATGCAGATGTGGTGGTTATAAGGCTCTTGCTTCCTTTCACATAAGCCCTGCAAAGTATAATATTACATTCATTTGCTCATGTTTATATTCTCTCTCCCTCCCTTTTCCGAGTTCTCGCAGAGAACTAACGGCGCTTCACATCCACGTTCCACACAACAAAATGTTCAACTTCAAACCTGGAACCGAGTTACAGTTCAACTTCTCCTCGTTAATCACAGGAGACACCTTTTACTCTGTAATTGAAACTTACCTTTTCCTGTAGCCTGACGGGAGGAACGCTCATGACACATTGTGACAGTAACTGTGTGTCAGCAGATACTGCCAGCTGGCAAGACGACAGACATCCAACTGAGCCCATCAGAGGAAGAGAGAGACAATGGCAGCTTTTATTTCTCCACCACACATTCCAGTGGAAGAAGGGAGTTGGCCTGCTGTTTGAACCTGAGGCAGACTAGTTCACCGTGTCTGGGTCACGGTACTTCCCAGACCCATTGTCATGTTGTACCTCAGTGCTGCATTGTCACACTGAAGGAACTTTCCATCATGCCTGTATATTTGTTAGTAAATCTTCCCTTCAATTAACACCGTGAGACCAAATTCCTCCTCAATTATATCACCATTAACTATTACTATGAGTGATGGTATCACTGGCAAAGTGTAGAAGGTTTGGTATTGGGGATTGAAACCACACTTTCGACACCGCTGGTGATCTTCACTCATCATGTTACTGAAACTGAGTTCATAAGGTCATGGCTGTTGATATTAAAAACAAAAACTACAGCCAACATACCATCCATACCTTCCATTTCTGTTGTATTTTGCTTTTTTTATGGCATATTTTTGTTATTCAAGTCAAACTTATGTGCTTTTGAGTGATTTTGAAAAATGACTGCAGAGCACCCGAGGGGCTTGGAAAAAATGAAACATTATATTTTATTTATTGAATGATAAGTGCAATTTTACCAAAATGTGTCAGAGCAGAAAAAATACAGAAAATTAAAATTAAAATTCTAAAAAAATTAACGTGGTTCTGAGAAATGTTGTAAATATTTTAACATATTATTTACAAAAAACGCATTAATAGCTTTGACAAATTAAGTTTGTCCATATCACCATGTTTAGCTACAGAGGAGTTTATTTGCACGATATTTATTATTATTAATTATTAATTATTATCAATAATATGATTAATAATATTAATATGATTATCATTATTAATAATATTAATATTAATATTAATATTATTGTTATTATTATTCATATTATTATTATTATTAATATTATTATTATTATTATACACTTTATTTATATAAAGTGTTTTCATTTATGTTTGCCATCTAGCCCCATCTGTGACCTCAGGACTACGTACAGGTGTCACATTGGCCATGATACAATAGACCAGCATGCATTGCTGTTGCTACAAGCCATACTGTTATGAATGAGTGCTGTAAATATGTCTTCCTTTTTTCTGTCACTATCACATGTGCCAAATGCAACAGGTTGACACACATTCTTAAGTAATTATCGGTAAAGTAGGAAATTACAAACAGAAATAATTCTTGATAAATTGGGTCAAG
Organism: Cottoperca gobio; assembly: GCF_900634415.1. Classification (NCBI taxonomy): domain Eukaryota; kingdom Metazoa; phylum Chordata; class Actinopteri; order Perciformes; family Bovichtidae; genus Cottoperca; species Cottoperca gobio. The sequence goes on from NC_041359.1 coordinate 22,007,458, forward strand.
GAAATAAACAAGTGAATTACAACATAAATAACAACAGGAATTCATCCAAGGACAATCATTTTTGAATAAGAGGGTGTATTTTTCCTTTGCATTCATCTTTATAGAACATTTATAATACTTGTTCTTTCTTTATCTGCTTATGTAGTTGTACCGATGCCATCTGACTGATGTTTATGAATGTTGAACAGATATTCAAAAGGTAATTTTCCTCATATGCCTGTAGCTTGCTGTGAGTTATAGATTATAACTGTTTAGTTCCTCATCTATCTTTCTCATGCTGTACTTATCTTACAGTGTTGAAAAAACATCTTTTCACCCAGGACACGTGTTGCTATCCAGCTTTTTTAAAAACCCTATTACCCTCCAGGATGTTCTTTTCTTTTATTCGGAAAGGTCAGTGATGCCTACACAGATGCCCAGATGCAAAGTAGCACGAATCTCCCCCAGGTGCCCTCACGTATCCATGTCTGCTGGTGTCGAGATGGTGTCAGCGAGGGCATCCTGTTGTCCCCCGCTCAGGAGAACCTGTTTCCTCCTGAGTCATGGCTCCCAGCTCCGACACACTCTTCCTCATGTTACAGAATCCACACAGAGACAATGGCACACGAGTTGGGTACACATGAAGCAGGCACAAACACTCACATATTCTCATTATATTAAACAAACAGACAGAGGATGAGACACCTGCATTGTGTTTCCTACTTTCAAGAGAAAATGATGTTGTTTGCTTTCAGGCAGACAAAACTGTCAAATATTGCTTTTCTTCAGTTCAGCAGGTGTTGTAAAGACTACACAACCACAAGACCTGTTTTGATAACCTTGAATCGATCCTTGACATTTCCCATATACACAACCAGCAGCAGGTGATGTGCTCTAGGCCTCGGGTTAAAACTGAAAATATAAGAATGAGTCTAAAAATGGGTTTAATGCCTAATCATTTATTCTTATTGGAATATGTAGACAGGCCTAGGTAATGTGGGAAAGACACAAATGTCTAAATGTCCGTATTATGATCATGGCGCTTCACATTGTGTGAGTAAAAATATGATTTACAGTATTTCAAGCAGATATTAAAAAGTGGACTGATTTAAATTTACAAATAGCATCGTATGAACATTTATTATCTAATGGATATAGAAGTTGGGATCAATTTTACAGTATTATTTGAAACAATATACGGCTTTTTACCATATTCAAGAGATATCTTTTGCTTTTCTGATCTTGATTAAACAATACAATAAGACGCGGAAAGGGAATTTAGTAAACTGTACTTTTTTAAGCACTTGCATATTTTCATCTTTTGTCACTTTACATTTATAGATCAAATAAATATTGTTTTTTTTCTCTACTGCATTTACTTGGAAAACAGCATATGATTCGACACACAACACTTATGACCATCGATGATGCATCGATTAAATTACCCAACAGCATGTTAAGTTGTTCAATTAGCTACAACCTGCTACAAAGATTCATTAATATTAATATATATTAATATATTAAACACCAATAATAATCTAATAGTATATGCGGCCTATATATAAAATCATTAACACTTTGAAAGGGGTAATTTTGCATAATAGCCACTTTTACTTTTAATATTTAGTACATCTTGCTGGATACGTATGTACTTTTTTGTGTATTTCTACTTAAATGTAATTACTGAATGCACAATCTTTGCTTGTATTGAGTGTTTGTATTATACAATATATAGATATATATATATATAATATGTAGTAGTATATATGAGTTAATCTATAGTCTATCTATATTATAATATATTATATTATATACGGTATATATACTATATATATATATACTATATGTATATATATAATATCTATAATATATATATACCTCTATATATCTACTCTCTATATAATCTCTCTATATATCTATTCTCTATCTCTATTAGTCTCCTCTCTATCTTATTATATCTTATCTTAGTATTAATAGCTCTCTACTATCTCTCTACTCTCCTTCTCTCTCTCTCTCATCTCTCTCTCTCTCAGTCTCTCTCGTCTCTCTCTCGTCTCTCGTCTCTTCCAGTCTCTCTATATCTCTCTCTCTATATCTATATATATATATATATATATATATATAGTATATATATATAGTATATAGTATATATACAGTATATATATATACTATATATAGAAAAGGCCTATACAAATAAGATGGCAAGCATTGGTTCAAGCAGAGAAATTGCACCTGCCACAAGAAAAAGTATAAAGTAGGTTATGTAGGTTATGTAGGTAGTGAGATGGGAACGGAAAATAATGCATCCTCACATCCACACTTACACACAGTAAAAGATAACAAACACTCTTGATAAAACAGTCAATAGCCTGCAGTTATTTACCACAAACTAACAAATCCTCCTATCTGTAGTGCATATAGAGCTTCCGCAGCTTCAGAGAGGCGGACTGAATAGTTGGAGGGTCGTTGTGTAAACAAACGAAGAAGAGCTCTTAACCAAACAAAGATTTAAAAAGGAGATTAAAGAGACGAAGAAGAAGCTGCGCAGTGAAGCAGTTCTGTGGAGGGAATACATGAGAGGAGTGGTTGAGATAAGGGAGCGCGTTTGGGTGAACACGCACACACACACACACACACACACACACACACACACACACACGCACACATATATACACACACACGCGCGCGTTGAGGCTGCATGCAGCGCGCGCAAGTCTCGGGAGGAGGAGGAGGAGGAACCAGAAATCTTCGCTCATTTACTTAACATCACTTCCTCACCGCCGGGAAAGCAAACACGCTCCTGAAGCTGCAGAGGAAGAGATGTGAGATCGATGTGAGTGAGTGTCTGCAGAAAGCTGTCAGCTGTCAGCACCTGGAGCTTCTTCTTCTTCTGCTTCTTCTCGGGAGCTGCGAGTCATCCGGAGCGCTCACTTTGTCTCAGGTTTTGCAGGGACTCTTGTGAAAAGTCTTGCGGAGTCTTCTGGGCATGGAGAGGAAACTGCTCTGATTGATAATCGGATTTTTTTTTTTTTCCACTGCAGATTCTTCTATCTGAATTATGGTAAGTGTGAAGTACTTCGGCCTCTGTTTTATATTTATTTTGATCATGACATCGAGGGTTTTAGATTCGAGGGTTTTTATTCAGGTCAAAGTATTAGATTTTATAAAATTGACTTACGATTTCATCCTTCTGTGTTGGGAAATGTTTCTGTTTAAGTGTTTTTCAGCTCTGTTTCTCTTAAATTTACATCATCTTTTTATTAAAACATCACATTTAATTTACATTTAGATCAGCCTCTAAATAAGCCTCGTCACTGTGTGGTTTTTAATTAAATGTGTCATCAAATCAAATATCAAATCATGGTACGTTTACAATTAAATAAACAGTACTAAATTATCAAATATGTCCAATTGATTTGAATAACTCCACCTGGTCTTTCCATTTAATTTGACAATTAGGCTAATATAATAATGACAATATTAGCAAACGTGTGCTTTCATATAATGTGTACCAGACATACATTTATTTAATTAAGTATTACCTTAATACTTGAAGAGTAATAAACACCGCTTATTACAATGTATAGACAAACGTAGAAAAATGTATGTTAATATAAAAGTAAATGGTATATTTTCTTTTTTAATCTTCATGTGAGCTAAAGGATACTGTCACATAATTGTGTTCTTTACTATTCAGCTTCTTTTATTTATTCCAATTTATTGTAAGTCATTAATAAGAGCAGAAAACCACAAAATCCACCATCAACAAATCAGTTATTAGTGTCCCACTGAGCCCTTTAAAAGATGTGGGGGGGGGGACGTGTGTGAGGCTCCTTCTCTTAGATTGAGCTCCTTTGTTTTTCTTGGTGCTGGTTGAACCGGTGCAACACTGTTTGCTCGGCTTAAGTACAGAAGATTACGCTGAAGTCACTGACACCCCCTCAGCAGCCATGCAGGGACCCTCATTAACTAAATTAGGGGAGCCTCGCTAAGCATTTTTCAAAGGCTTGTATTCATATTTTTCAAGGACCCCTTCATGGCTCCAGACTAGAAACTCACTCACTTTTTTTTCCAAACATTTAAATCACCTTTAAACATGTCGATCAGCTGCACAGCTGGAGGGGAAAGGATTTAATGGGGCCTTTTGTTGTTTTGAAAATAAATAAATAGATTTAAAGCAAATAAATCTGACATTACCTTTACTTGTATAGATTTTTGTCATAATATTTAAAATGTATACAATAATTATTAAATATGTGAGCTCATAACATCACTTTTATTTTAAATAACATTTAAATTAGCATTTAATAGAACTATAACATTTTGGTTTTGCATCTTCATAGATGGACATCTGAGCTTTTCCATCGATGTTGCAGGGCTTTAACTGAGTTTAACTAGAGGGAAATGTGTTTCCCATATACCAGCTCTCAAGAATGTCACAGTCATTTCAGAATTGTATTAAATAAACTGGACTTATATCTCTACTTGTCACTGTCAGTTATCAAAAAAAGAAACCTGCAGGGGTAATGGCCGGCCAAAAAGGGATTCTTATTTTTTTTTGATAGTTTCTGTATCAAGTATTCAGGTCTGTGACAGATTGTAAATCTCCTTTTTATATACCTGTATTTTAACCCCTACAAATACCATGCAAGGGTCTTGTTGGGGGGGGGGGGGGCTCAGACCACATACCGAAGGTGTGTTCTCGGGCGTGTTTGATTTAACACTGCGGTTCGTCTCTTAATAACATAAGGCCCCATTTCTGGACTCGCTCTCCATGGCTGCGCCGGATCCCTCTCAAGCCTCTCTCCCTCTCTCTTCTCTGCCTTCATGGTTCCTATTACTAGCTCTAATAAATTGTGAATAAGCAGCAGCCCAAAAAAAGTCCCGGGCTGTGGAGAATTCCCCATCCTGTAGCGCAAGGCACCCCCTCTTAAGAAAACACAAATTAATTCCAAACCACTCTGTAGCCAAATGTTTGTGGAATGATAAATATTTTCATAGGAAGCTCTGCTCTTCCTGACTTTATCTGCACCAATTTCATTATGTATTTCTTCACAGCCACACAGTTCTTGACATTTTTTAGCTTCTGTGTATCTCTCTCTCTCCCTCTCTCTCTTTCTCTGGGAGTCAAACAGCCTTGCTGACTTGAACTCAAGGTTACACCAGGCCTCTAATGTTGACCCGTATAGTCTGAAAATACATTGAATCCATCCTTTTAGTCTGAAATGAATGATCCTAGTACTAAAAGCTAGACTGATTTCATTTTGCTTAATATGCTGCGCTGAAGTGAGTGTGAACAGAAGAGTTTTAGTCTGTTGCAGCGAGATGCTTCTTTAGTTCTATGACGCGATCATATTCAGCCCTGTGTACAGAGCAAATGTGACTAAATGTACATCTTCTCTGCCAAAACTGACGAACTAATGATACTGTTTATTATATTATCTTGTATTCCCCATTACTGAGCGACTAGTGTCACTGTCCACCTATTTTTATTTCTTTGAGTTATTTGTGTCTTACTATGTCCATATATCTCCTTAAGAGGTCACCGTGGACTAAAGTAGTCTTCTAGGTTTTCATGGAACGAATGCTTCTGAACTTTATACAACTTCAGAAGAAGCAAGCGTGAGTGTAGCCTGATATGTGCAGCTGTCTGTATGAAAAGAAAGCCTTAATAAATCAAAACTTTCTCAACTATTCTTTGTAGAAGTCTTTTATTACAGTAAAGCATTAAAGCCACGGCAGAAGGTGATGCTGCTAATCAAAGACAATAAAGATTGGAAAATATTTGTGATTATTAGCATTAAAAAAATGATTTGTTCCGTCCTCAACTGACTTCTCTTATGTTAATATATGCGTGTGTGTGTGTGTGTGTGTGTGAGGCTTGATCGCAGGTATAATCTATTGAGCAGTAGTGTGTCTGTAGTGTTGTGAGACGTCGGACATGTGCGTGTGTGAATCTGCACGTTACACATATGTTTAGTGAAAAAAAAGCTGAGGAATGAAAAGAGATTCTGGGGACACTAGAGGTTGATTTGTTGGCTCTCAAATAGTTTGAGGCTCGAAAGTTATCACACTTCCCTCTAAATGTCTTCTCCTCTCCCGCCCTTCCCTCCCTTTTTTAATTCCCTTAAGCCCCAGAGAGCACCCGGGGAGGCCTTGTGGTGATGTGTGTGCGTGTGTGTGTGAGTGCGTGTGTGTGTGTGTGTGTGTGTGTGTGTGTGTGTGTGTGTGTGTGTGTGTGTGTGTGTGTGTGTGTTAAACCCTGGGCTGTCAGCAGACAACAGCTGTCTCTCTGGCTATCTCCACTCTCCTTATCTCATCTTGAGAATGGAGAAGCCACACACATCGCAGCGTATAGCCTGCAGTGACCATATTTCATTCTTTCATGCTTAATAACGGTTTGGGTACTTTCCACTGAAAAGAGAATTTAATAATTCTCTGTGGCTTTGGGAATATTTGTTTAGCTGTCAGAAGTTTTCCTTCATTGAATCTTTTCCTGCGTATAATTTTCTTTCCCACTATTTTCCATCTTTTAATTCCTATTCCTATTTTATAATATCTCATCTCATTTATCATGCATTGTTATCTCTCCAAAAAGGCATAAATCACTCTGTTGCTTTCTCTTTTCTCTCACTTTTTCTGTCTCACACACACACTTGCACAGTAAATCTACCATTATGGAAGTAATTGGACCTCAGTCCGTCTGTAACGCCTTGTGAGCTTCAGCGAGTAGCGAGCTCTTTCTGGCCAGCTGTTCGCAACTATGGCGGCCACTAGCCGTCATCTGCTGTGGAGGCTGATCGAGGGCAAACCTTTTTGTCCTGATTTACTAATAAAGCAGCCAGTCTGAGAGTGTGTACATTTGTGTGTGTGTGTGTGTGTGTGTGTGTGTGTGTGTGTGTGTGTGTGTGTGTGTGTGTGTGTGTGAGTTCATTAGAGAAGGCAGGAGCAGTCATGCAGTCAGGCGTGTGTCAGTTTTGAGTGTGCGAGAGTGTGTGCGACCACCCTCCCATCACTGGACCAGATGTTTTTTACCTGGGAGCCAGACCACCATCTGACTGGGGTCAGCCCGGTCCTCCAACCCCACACCCGCTCCTCCAGGCTGCTGGGAGGTCTGCCAGCTGTCCCTCACTTTGACCCACGTCCCGGGGCACTGGTTCTGGGGGAGTCAGAGTCTGGGCCTTGGGGTAGGTGGTCCTTCTCGGATTTGGCAATATTACTGGGGGAAAATTGTTAGGGGTATTATTAGAGTGTGAGTGCCGGGATATGGGCAGTGAAAGCAAGTGAGGAAGCATAAAGGCAGAATGTATTTAATTCATGAAGGAGTAGAGAGTGTGTGTGCGGGAGAAAACCAGAGATATAGACACTGGCATTGTTAAATAAAGAGGTTTTTGATTACTGAGGGACAGACGGGGGTAGCTTCTGGCATTAAAGCAGTCTTGTTGCAGGGAGTTAGTCAAGTGGAAAAGAAAGGCCACCAAGTCTGGGAGGTAAAGTTACAGAGTGCAGACAGAGTCGGCAACAGGTTCACTGCTGCCAGAGATGAATTGGAACCTCTCGTAGAAGGACTCCTGTTTCTTTCAAAGGACTTCTGCATCTGTCATTATGTGACTTAACTGTTCGTGCACTTTTAATTTAAAGAACTTAAGCATTAGCCAGGTCTGTCTGTGTGTGTGTGTGTGTGTGTTTTGATGACTCCCACGAGAGTTGAACCTGTCAATAAAGGGATTGCGTAGGTTTTAAACTGGTTGCTCAAATCTCTTAATTGTTTGGTTGATTATTAGCTGCTGTGTGAAACCTCATTGAGATGGCTCACTCCGATAGTGAGCAGGTGAAACATGGAAACATCTTACTCCTGTGTTTTGTTTTGTTTTACTTTTTACCATCTCAGCAAATGTTGGACTTGGTATGTGGAGTCAACAGAAACACGACTGGTTACTGTTGACATTAGTATTTTTCCCAACGTCAAAAGTTACCCACTGTTGCTTAGGTTTCACTTTGCAGATGGACGGCTTTGTCTGTGTGTAAACAGAAACGTTCTGTATATTGATTTAACATGGAACACCACTAAGTTGTCCATGTATCACGTGTAAACATATTAGCACTAATAAAACCTCAGTTACAATACATCTAGTATCCTTTATTGTCCTGCAGGTGTGACATTACTGGCAGTCATAAACACACCTTCTGCTAACGTATGATCCTATATGAGGCTAACATATGCGGGGAACACACACTTGGAACGTATTTGCCTCTTAATGAGTGATCTGGTGGCTGAGGTCGTGGTGGGTTGAGATTATCAATCCTGAACATCTGTTCGTGGACCACCAGCATGTTTGAGCCTCTGCACAGCTAATGTGCCCGTTTTAATCAATCAATCGCCAAAGAAAACTTTCTCTTTTACACCACTTCACACCTTTCTCACTGATGTCTTTCTTTTACTGAAGACAGCTTTAATGAACTGCTTGTTGGATGATTAACATCAATGTGAAGGCAAAGTGTGAGAACGTTTGTATTGCTCTTTGTGGCTCTAAAAGGATTAGTTGAAAATGAATCAAAATCTATTTAAGGGATCAAAAAAGCCAAACATTGTCCGGTTCCAGCTTCTCAATTGTGAGGGTTTACTACCTTTCTTTGTCTTATGTGATAAAAGAAATAAATACGAGCGGTTTAGAGACTTCATTTAATAGATCAAATTATCCAATTGATTAGTTAATGTGTGGAATAATAGACAAAGATATGAAAGTAATCATCCCATAGCTCTGTGCATTGATGATAAATGTCAGAGTTCACACAGCAAGAGTTTTGTATTCAGTATTTGTTTGTTGTTAAGTTATAAGAGATTTTAAATAAACTGTCTGGTAAAACACCTGCTTAATAAATGATCTACTTTTAATTGTTCTTAAGAGGTGCAGGCTTTGTTTTAACCTTTCTAAATATGTAGTTTAAAAAATGTAAGTATAATGCTAACACTGATTGTCCTGCTGAGTGCATACGGTGGTTAAAGAGGGCAGTATCTGGCAGATGGCACAGATTTCCACTAAGAAGCCTCTGATAGTGTCACATAAACTCAAATACTGGGCCCTTGTTCTGTGTCTTTTATCAGTGGCTCAGAGAGAGAGGGGGTCTGTGTGCAGCAGTGAATCCACCCCCAACTTGTGCCTCAGGCACTTCGGGCAGACTGTCCAAATTGAGGGCTCCAGGTGGGGTCCCATATGGCGTGATTATAGACCAGCCAGTCACCTTGTCCCGAGAACCATAACGTTCCAATAAAAGGTCAAACCATGAGCGGGTCACCGCAGTGTTTTACTCTCAGATGTCCTATCAAGACTCAGACACTGGCACGGGCACACATATTGACACTGTAAACACACGTCTACACCACACACACACACACACACATCACTCACGTCACCTGACATATAATAAAAGTAATGTAAATATGATTAACGACACACGCCCTTCATTGGAAATATCAACGAGCTGTGACTTAATCACTCGCCAACAGCGGTGGAGGCAATGAAGTCCAAACTGTTCTGAAAAATGATGAGTCATTTAATTAAACTCTGTTATTCAAATTAGAAGTTACAAGTTGTTAGTGATTTTACTTTAGGATAGATTCCTACATTTCAAATATGAAATAATGCAGAGTTTTTACTTACTGAAACTAATAATTCATCTACAATATATAATTCTGAGTTTGTTGTTTATACAGTAAGTAGTTTGGGAGGCATTTCAAATGACATAAATGATACATTGTGAATGATGTGACTTTAAACTGATACGATTTAAATCATGGAAAGTCATTTCAGTAAACATTGTTTGTGTTGTGTTTTTGTCTCGTATTATTTTTATTTAGTTTGCGCTTTTATCCTCATTTCAATCATTATCTTTTCCCGGCTTGTCCCCCCGCCTTTGTGTGTGGACGTTTGGAACGAGACTTGTTCTTCAGACGCGGTCGGACTGACGATGAACTAGTTGGCCCACATGGATCAGTTTCGCGTCGGTCAATCTTTTCCTCACAGTAGTTTAGTAGAACAGGTAAATCTGCATAAACTCAGCGTATTCCTTTAACTGTATCAAATGACATTCCAACTTAAAGCACAATACACCATCCTGTGATGTAATCCGTCAGCACAAAGGCTAGAATTTGATATCCGTGAAAGAAGCAGTGGTCTAGCAGAACCCTGGGACCCAGGTGAAGCTGGTGGGACTGGCCTTGTGGCCCTGTGGCCCCATGTGGCTCAGCTGGGTTTGTTTTAGCTTTAGTTTCAGCCCTCAGCTCTCCACATCTCTGCTGAGCTCCGCTCATCTTCCCTCCGGTGTCCTGCAGTTCCCATGGCCTTGTGCGCCCTCCTCCCAGGCCTCACCCTGAACCAGGAAGTGCCTTCCCTATCACACACAGTTTTTGTGTTTGTGTGTACTTGCATATGTGTGTGTGTGTGTGTGCATACAGGACTGTTGCAGGGATGCAGCTGAAGTCAAGAGGACTCTGAACAGGCGTCGCTTTTACTTTTGATCCCTGGAAAGAACTGCGAAGTGCTAAGCACAACAGCACTTCCCTTATTTTCCCTGCGTCCTGCGGGATCGGTGTTACTCTCTCGAGCTTCACACTCTGCCTGTGATGAAGGTCAGATCAGGACCTCTGATGGCTGCAAGCTCTTAAGGGTCATTTCAAGTGGAAATCGATAGCAAAACTAATAATAAACATGAATATGGTTTAGATAAAAAAAATTCAATAGTTGAAGCTAAAAGAAAATACATGATTCTTTTTTGCTTAATGTAAAGCGTACAGCTTTATTGATTTGGAACAAATTAGATTAGAAATATCTAAAATGTGTATCTCGAATTTGTATTTATTTGTATTTTTACACAAGGCTGTGACATGACAGTAAATCACCTCCTTAGTGTCATATTTACAGCCTGTTTTATTTGTGTTTATTCTATAACACAGATGTGAAGCTGGAGTTTTGCGTCTGCTTCGTGGTTGAAAGACTTTTATTTACTCAGAAAACACTGCGAGCTGTCTTTGGTGTTTTTAAAACCCGGGCGGGCGACTCGATCAGCTGGAGCTGACATAACGTGAGATGTGTTTTCTCTGCTAACGCTCTTGTTAATGACATGAGAGCAACACAAAATATACTGTAAGTCATTTCAGCTTTTATGATGCCAGTGAAGCTTCTGTTGATCAGCAGGCTGTCACAATTTCTGTCACTTTTCTTACAAAGTTTGTACTTTGTTTCCCTTCCCGTCATCTTTCTCTGCTGCCGTAAAACCCTGCTGCCCCTATATTTCATAACTGTCATCTGTCTCTGTCATTGTGTTGTCAGCGAGGTCAGAGGTCAGGCAGTTAGCTGCAGCTTTGCCAGATTGGAATGGCCCAGAGGCAAAGAGAGAGAGAGACAGAAAGATACAGATGGACAGAGAAAAAGAAATGAAAGCGAGAAATAGAGAAATAGAGTTGTGCAGGTGAGGTTTTAAGTAATCTCACCTCAGTAAACAAATGAAGAAAGTAAACAGACAGTGTGACATGTATATAGTTGATACAATGTTACGAAACATAGAAGTGTATGGATATTTTCTTATCCCTTACAAACTCATGTGATTATTGTTTCCAAAACTATTTGCTTGTACATGTTGCTGCACCAGACTCCACTCTTCGTGGGAAGGCTTTGTGGAAGCTGGCTGCAGGGATTTGATCCCTTCACCTTCAAGAGCCAGTCAAATTCTTTCAAACTAAACTTACCATAATTGAGGAAGCCCAAATAAAATTCAGATTTTTCTTCATACGAAATAAGAAAGAAAAAGAGTTCTATAGTGTTAATAGATGACTTGATTTAATACCTGAAAGTTTACCCGTGAAACATCAGTCACCCACAATACATCTTGCTTCAGATTGACTGGTACCTTGTGTGAGTTAGCTTTAGCAGCTGCTGTCAAACAGACCGACCTCATTCAGCTTCCTGCTCAGACTAATCAATGTGGCATTGACCTTTTGACCTCCAGCTTACTGAGCCGAGACCTCCCCTTCCCTCTCTTCTTTTCACCCTTTTCTTTCTCTCTCTTTTATCCTTCCATGCTTCTGTTAATGGGGACCGAATACAACCAGAGACATACCGTAAAAAGAGATGGCAGTCTCTCCTGTCTCATCTTGTCAGAGCTCTATTGCTTCATCATATGACCCATAACCATTGGTTAGGCTGAACTGGAAATTGTGACCAACACACTGCTATTATTTAAAATCTTTCTTTCCTGGTTAATTTCCTCTAAATAGTTTCCTCCAGTATGCATGGCACCGGTGTCAGACTGCCAACTGAGTCAGCATTAGTGGAGCATTTTTCCAAAACAATAATCTTCCTAGAAATAATGTTACCTGTCAAGTTCCTGTAGCTCATCATTTTACTGCCAGAGTCTCTAATGACCAAACTCTTCACGTCAATACCACAATCATCTTCTCTTTTCTTTCTGTCTATCCTTAAAACTATTCACCTCTTGAACTGTGTGCATGGAGAAAATACCTGCTCCCCCCCTCCTCGTCTCGCTGCAACAAGGCCCGAGGCACGTCGCCATGTGTCAGTCACCTGCATACCTGTGTCCTGATGTGCGTTTGATATTGTTTCCACAGGAGAGTTGACGGCTCGAGAGGAACCTGACTAACAGCAGTGTGACGGGATAAAGAGGATAAAGCTCTCTCCACAGAGCCAGGTGAGAGTGCAAAACTACAAAAGAAAAGAGAGTGTAAGTGCTTCAGATGAAAAGAGGCTGATCACTGGAGCTCCTGCAATCCTCCAGTCTGCCTGTGAAGTCAACACACAGATTATAACCCCCTAATAAACCCCTAATGATAAAACTGGTCATCAGGACTGCACACCCTCATTTTAGGGAGTGAGGAGATCATTTATAAGAATTATACCCTGATTTTAATGGATATTCTGCCCAATTCTAATATTGTTAATAAGTACAGGTAAAATATTAGTGGCACTTAATTTAATTTAATTTTAAAAAAGCTGCATAAATATTTCAAATTGACAATTTTCCGATTTTGGAGTTGGAGGGTTTCCTGCGTTGCACAATTTCTCTGGAATTATTATCAAAAATCTCCATTGTTCATTTCCTTACTGGTTTCATTGTTCATTTTCTGACCGTGTCTATTCTTGCCTCCTTCACAGGGCTTCCTATTCTAAAACTCATCGTACCTACTGCAGGTGAGTTCGCATAAAAGCTCAAATGTGGCGCAATTAATATCTGTTGTTGACAAGGAAACTGCCACATTATTGTGATTTAACCTTAAACTGTGTGGTGTTAATTATTAACTCATTGAAGTTTATTAGACTAAAAACTTAAAGGTTTTCTTTTCCTTTAATTAAGTCCAGTTTTGTTGTAATTGTTTGTAAAAGTTTGGCAGTGTATACGTCCCAGCAGAGTTCTGTTTGTGGCAATAATTCATTTGCTTTTGCATGTTTAGTATGTTCTTCCTCATACACCGTGACAAAACAGATGTTCTGCTGTAACAGATAAAGAGAAGAAGAACATGTCACCAAAAGTTTCCTCATTTTTTTTCTTCCTTCTTTAAGATCGGCTGACGGGGGAGAGGTGTCATGGCTGCGTATGGACAGACTCAGTACAGCCCCGCCCTCCAGGCTGCAGGGCCGTACACACCTTACACTCACCACACGCAGGGCTACAGCGTGCCATCTTACAGTGAGTACAAACAAACATGCTGCTTTAGAAACAATAACATTACAGCTCATTGGACAACATCAATGTTCAACTCATATTACAACACAATGGAACAAAAGAGGGAGAAACGAGGGGGACAGTCAGGGGCATCTAGGAGCGCTTAATCGCGATTAATCGTTGCCATTCAATCCACAGTGGAAATACAGAGTTAACATATTATTATTGTGATGGCATCTCTCCATGCTTAGACATTAAAACAGAAGATGGCCTGAGTCACTCTCCAGGACAGACGGGATTACTGGGCTACTCAAACTTCAGCGGCACTCCTCCCAGTCAGAGTGTCTACAGCTACTCACACGGTTAGTCTGACACACTGTATGTACTCAATGTACGGACACGCCATCACACACGCAACTTATAAACATCATCTTTACTTGCAACCTTTCTGGAAGGAGCATCCATCCTCGTGCTGCCCTTCCTCAACTTTTTTTCCCCCTCTCCTCTCTTCTCTCCTCATCTTTCTCTCTTTTCCTCTCCTTCTCTCGGCCACACCTGTTCTCCATTAGCTGCGGTCTGGACTCCTGGCGTCAAAAGTCTCCCCACCCCTCCTCTTTTCTCGGGGTCAGGCCCCCTTTCTCCACTCAGACCAACAACACAGCATGCAAGCGCTTGTGTCTGCTAGAGAGAAAGAGACAGTGAGAAAACATGTAGACAGAGGATGGGAGCAAGGATAAAAAAAAATAATAATAACAGAGAGAACAAAGAGGTGGGCAGAGGGTCTTTGCCGAAAAAACAAAAACTCAAGTGTCTTCTCTTGCCCACGCATGGCCTCGTGTGTGTGTGTGTGTGTGTGTGTTTTGGGGATTTTGTGTGTGTATCTGTGCTGTACACATTCCTCAGTCGTCCGGCGCCCAAAGCATGACTCGCTCAGTGCGACTTTATGGCTTTGAAAGCTGCGTGAAATTGACCTTGTGTGTGAGAGGGGAGAGGTTAAGGTGAATTATACGGAGGGGTGAGTAGGTTTAATGTTGCAGACAGGCGATGAGCCTGTTTCCACTGTATGGACGAGACAAAGGAGAGACAAAACAGGATTAAACGGTAAACAGATGAGGTTTGGAGCAACATAATCTATATCCCAGCTCAGTTATAAGTGCTCTAATAATTGGAATGTGAGTCTCTATATTATAACGGGCCATTCACACATCTGTTTACTCTTTAAAGACAAAGTATTTTCCTACTTTTGCTTATTTTTGTAGGCTTGGCGCAATGGGTTGTTATAATAGCATCGTGCTCACCAACTTGATTACGGAGATCAAAGAACACGGCGACAACGTTAAAACAAGTCAAACGGGTAAGGAGCGTAAAGACAATCAGCAAGCCGGCAGTTTATCCTAATCTATATAAACCACGTTATTTGGACGCGAAACCAGAAAGTCAAAACGTTTCTAAATTCTCAGGAAAACTGTACGCACAAATACAGCGAATATGGCAGGTCAAAGTTGAACAGGAAACGAGACGGGGCAAGAAAAAGTCATATACAGGCTACGATAAGTTAGCCAAACAAAAGAGGTAAATTATTTCCCAAACTGTCAACTTTCATCTCAGTTTACAGAACGACTTTGTGACACAAACTTTGATCATCCATTCTTGCTGCTTCACACTTTCCCTGCGTAATGAGCATTTAGAGTGTGTGTGTATACTGCAGATAATCTCAACTGTGTGTGTGTGTGTGTGTGTGTGTGTGTGTGTGTGTGTGTGTGTGTGTGTGTGTGTGTGTGTGTGTTTACAACTAAAAGTCTCATCGTCTCACCGCTCCTAGTTCTTTGCCCTTTCTGCACTTAATTGTAGTGATTTCACATCTCCGTGTCACCAGGTCGCGTGTCTCACAATAGACACTGTGGTCTAAAGTTACACACATGAGACTCGAGTTGTATGTATTGCTAACCTGAAGTTTGCTATCAGTTGATACGAGTAGTGGCACATGAGAGGGAGATCGTAACCTCTGTCTCTCTCTCTCTGTTTTGTTTTTTGCTTCCCAGATAATTCTATTTTTCCATATCACTTCTTCGTGAAGAGAATATTCATATGTCAGACATTATACTGGAATGTAAATATTCATGTGAATACACTTATGATAAAACCTCTTGCAAACTGCTAAGCCCTCAATGACTGTTGGACCAACAAATGTTATTTTTGTGTGTAGTTTGAGTTTGAAAGACACTGTTCCCAAACAAAATAAATTTGTTTGAATATTTTTATGCATAAATCATTAACTGCAAACTTCAAACGGTAATAAACTGCCACAACAACCAAATGTTTGT
The DNA here is from genome assembly GCF_900634415.1 of Cottoperca gobio. NCBI lineage: Eukaryota > Metazoa > Chordata > Actinopteri > Perciformes > Bovichtidae > Cottoperca > Cottoperca gobio. The sequence continues at coordinate 22,023,438 of NC_041359.1, forward strand.
AGGATTTCAGAATGTTTCCATGTTGTCCGTTATACTGTACACAATGCTTTAGCACGCACGCACACACACACACACACCACAAAAAGCCATCGAAACGCGTACTGTACACTGTGCGTACAACTGAAACCAAATGGGGACTATGGGAGACTTTTTGTGTTTACTCGAGAGACCTCCTGGATTTTTTCCTTTAGACGCTTTGAAGATTGTTGTGTTGTCTGGGGAGGTTTCAATGTGGTTCTTCCATTGAGTCATTTTGTTTTTGTATGTTTGTCATGCACTGTGGGGGTGGAGAGGAAGACATGGGGGAGCAAGACGGAGCCGTAGTGGACTGAGGAAATGATGGAAGGTAGACTTGAGGAAGGGAGTCTTTAGAAATATTTCAGCTCATGTCAGAGAGTAAAGCTTTATTATCGCCAAAGGGCGACTTGTTGTACAGTTAGCAGTCAAAACAAAACAGAGCAGTCCCTTCTCAGAAGATACTACGAAATTAAAGTACATTAAAGTACATCGTATTAACTTTACTGTCCTACTGCACATAACAAAACCCACCAAACAAAGCAATTATTTACAAAGGGTTAAAACAGATTGCAAAGCACACAGTAATCTGCTCCCTGTGGCAGGAGCACCGAGGGGGGAAGCCCACACAGGCGGCAGGTGCTGCTCAAAGTATTCACTTATCTAGTTAGATATCTCAACATCCACATTCTATTCAGACGTTCACGGTTCTCCCAGAGGGTTCATTTACTCCTGGCGCCACTGAGGTTGACATTTTGTGGTTTGTTGGACGGATTGCCATGAAATTTGGTTTAGATAGTCATGTTCCCCTCAGGATGAGTCGTAATTACTTTGGTTATCCCTTCACTCTTCATCTAGTGCCATCGTCAAGTCAAAACTTTCAATTGTGAAAGACAGCGGCTCTTTGTCTTTCATGCTAATTAGCAAATGTTAGCATTAAACTAAGACGGGGAATATGGTGATAATGGAATGAAAATGTATAATAGGTAGAGGAGATAAGATTACATCCTGGGTGCTTTCACATGCTCCTCGGATGGTCTCATTCAGTTGGGAAGTTGTTCGCCCGCAACTGGTGCGTTCATGAGCTTTGAGTTGTGAACCACATGGACGCTACAGGGAAGAGGAGTTGTAGGCCTATAAGTGTGTGTTCATGTGAATTTTCCCAGTAGGGAATACATTTTTCCTATATTATTCCGACAACCCATAAATCTCGCTTTGGTAATCAAAATGTAACTTAGTTTGTGTACCCCCCCCCCCCCCCCAACCCCCCATCCTTCATTTGAATCTGCTCCAAAATGTAATGGGTTCTTTTTTTGGCCCATTTTACACACTTCCATCAAATTTCATGAAAATCGTGCCAGAAGCTTTTCCGTTATCCAAACAGACGTACCGAGCAGAAAACATTCTTTGTGGAGCTTCGAAATATGATTGAGACAAACAAACAGCGTGGACAGACTTGACAGATAGATGCCGGGTGAGGCAGTGTCACCGTGGGGGGAGGATTGCTTGGAGGAAGACATTCCTGCATTGGCTCAATTAGACTGAGAAGACTCCCAGAGCAGCAGCAGCAGCAGGAGGAGACTTTCCCACCTGTATTGTTGTGTCAAACATAAATCTCACTCCCAGCTCCTGCAGCACTCAGCTGTCACTGAGGAAGGAGTCAAAGTTGGCTGCTCATTACTTCCTCCGCACATAGTTCAGATCAAATGTTGTGGAATTATATCCGAGGTTGATTCATCAACTCAAGATGTAACGCAGTCAAATCTCTAAACCAGTTTGTAATTGTTCGCTATGAATATATCCTGAAAGTTTGACCTTTTGTCCTCGCATCGTTTCTCAGGTGGTGGTATTTCATCTGGAATTTTTCAAGGCACCCATGCAATCTCCAGTTCAACACCATTCAACTCCACCCAACAAGTGAGTGAAGTAACTTCAACAGGATACATAATTATAGCAATCTTGGACTGTCAGAAGAACTGTGTTGATCATATTGTTGTCTGTCTAAATGTCTCCCTCCCTTTTGAAATGTTAAATGACACTGACTAATTAAAGTTTCCGTTTTTCACAGGAGTTTTCAGCGTACTCGAGCTACAGTCAGAGTCAGTACTCTCCGTATTATAACTCGCATCCCTACAACAGCCCTTACCTAACCAGCAGCAACATCAGCCCCGCCGCCATCACAGCTCCAATAGCCTATCAGCATCCAGAGCACGCCGTCATGCTGCCCAATCACAGCCCAGAGTCACACACAGGTAAGGAGTGACCTTACCTGTGGATCTTTATACCTACCTACCTACCATCTATGTGGCGCCTTACCCTAAACAAAAGCACATATAACATGGACTGTACAGTACGGTGTTCTCTTGAATCATTCTTACTGCTTACTGTGGTCTTCGCAGTGTATAGGAATATTAAAGGTGCATTACAGTGATTTAGTACTGCGCCTCCATAAAGTTGAGTGACTTTCAAGAGAGATTTTTAATTCAAAATGTTTGTGTCGCTTTTAGACGCTGGTTTGGATCCAAAAAGCTTGGATCCTACACTTCCCTTTAGTGAAACTCAATACTATCTTCAGTATTCTCTCTGACTAGTAAATGGAGTAAAAAGACTTCCCCTTAAACATGCTCTGGAGTTAATAAATCAACATCTGAATCTTGAAAAAAAGTTGTTTTATGGAGACTGACTGTGTTTTATGTGTGTGTGTGTGTTCTAGGCGAGTACCACCCGCCGCCAAGCCCCCCCACACCAGGTAAAGAGGAGGGGGTCCCGGCACGAAGGGGGTCAGATGGGAAGTTGAGAGGGAGGAAAAGAGTCAGTGACCCCGCGCCACCTCTGGACTCTGATATAGAGGTAAACACACACTCGCACAGTGTTGAAAATTATCAGTATTCCTCTTCAATATTTATCTTTCTCTGTCTCACACACGCACTCGTAAACGTTCATGAGGTTAACATTACATATCTGTTATTTCACTGCAGCGTGTGTTTATCTGGGACCTGGATGAAACCATCATCATTTTCCATTCGCTCCTCACGGGAACCTTCTCCTCACGATTTGGCAAGGTACGACGATACGACCCCTCCCTTTGTCATTTACTGTCAGAATACGTGCCGTAGCTCATCACGCTTTGACGGCAGTTAATGTCACGGTAGGTTGGCACAGTTTGGCACAAAACCCTCGCGACAACAAAGCAATCTCGCTTTCGTCAAATCACCCTTTGTCTCAGCGTTTGAGTGCTTATTTGACGAACAGTCAAATGTTTGGCTGCCCGAGCCGAGTCCACAACCTTTGGATCTGATCCCTGAGCATTTTCACACGCTGGCTGTTTTGCCTTTCTGCCCTCTTGTTTCTTTTCATAATGCACCGGCGCTGTTTAGCTACCCGGGCATCCTGCGGCGTGAGTGACAGCCGGTGGGACCTTTACATAACAGACAGGCAGCTGACAAGGGGCGGACAGTGGTGCGTTTCTTGGTTTTGGCCGGGGATGTGTGTTTTGAATTCTCACGGTCCCCCTGCGGGTTGACACAAGGCTGATGGGAGATTGAGAGCAGCGTTTCTGATCGGTTCAGCCCCCACAGGCCATGCATGCCGTTGTTTCTTTTTCTTTCTTTTCTGCCACAGAGAGGAGGAGGGGGAGGGGGGGGGGGAGAGAGAAAAGCGGGGAGAAAGAGAGAGAGAGAGAGAGAGAGAGAGAGAGAGAGAGAGAGAGAGAGAGAGAGAGAGAGAGAGAGCGAGAGAGAGAGAGAGAGAAGATGTGTTGAAATGTGACTCATGTGCCAAAAATTCCTGATTCCTCCCACCACCCAAACACCCCGCTGCTGGAGCTCAGTTGTACAAACTCTGACATCAAAACTCAGACATGCAGCAGAGGAATTGAATGAGTGACAGCGGAAAAACAGATTAACAATCCAAAGCATCAAGACGGCTTACAAGCTAGTTCCCCTCTTCTTCTTCGTCGTTTTTTTCCCTCCCTCTCAAATTTACTGCTAACTCAACCTCCTCGGACAAGCATAATGGTTTGTTTTTTTCTCCACTCTGTGTCCCGCTTTCTCTCTACTTTTTAACAGCCCAGGCTCTTCCCATTAGGGTCAGCCTATTAAACTCTTATCATAAACAAATGTTTTGGACCTATGAGTAAAGGCAAGTCTGGGCCCAGCGTGCAGGAAAGACTAATGGGTGTGTTGAAAGACAGTTGTTTTCACCAGCTTGGTGAGCCAGAGGTGAATGGAGAGCCACATGAGGAGCTGGTTCCCTCCCCTGTAACAGCTCTTCCATTATCTCATCTATCATGCAGCACCCCTCTCTGTCCTCTACTTTGTTTTTTATTTTGAACATGCTGCATAAGAGTAAAGGTGGGAACTTAATGTTCTAGGTGTTTAGTTTGTTTCTGACTTTTCCTTCCTCCTCTTTTCGTCGTTCTTCTTAAATGCTTTTATTTGTCCGGCTGTAGAGCAGCCCTCGTTTTTACACGGGAGAAAGGTGATTATAGATAATTATTTTAATTATGAGAAAAGCAGAACAATCCTTTCTTAAGCCTTTAACCCCTCCTTCTTCATCCTTTCCATTCATCTCTTCCTCTTCTGTCCAGAGTTTCTCAATCCTCCCCCCTCATCATTTTCTCCCTGTCTTTCTCCTCCTCCTCCTCCTCCTCCTCCTCCTCCTCCTATTGAACTTTCTCCGCCCTTCGTCCTCAATTACATTTTTCTCTTCACACCTTTCTTTCGGAGCGGGCGGGGGGGGGGGGGAGGTTTTGTAATTGTCATAATTTACCCCGCTTTTGTCATCAAGCCAGTTTCTACCACTTTGAGCCAGAGGACGGCTCTGCTTGTCATTTCAGATGCACTAATCTTATGTTCACCTTTGGCTGACACCGCTGCCAAAGACGAGCCAACGCATCCAAGCAATATGCCACGCACTTATACACACACCTGCTTTTGTAGTCTGCTTTTTTTTGTTGTTGCTGTTTGTCAACCTGACTGCCTGCACATTAAGATTTATGTGTTTCTCTTGGTGGTGATTCATAATTTGCTTATTAAGGAACAAAACTGAAGTCGGTGTATTGCGACACCTGCATACTTGCCTCTCCCTGAAACCTGTTTGTGTCAATCTAAGTTGATGAGTTTGCAGAGGAAGTGAAAGGAAAGCCGTTCAGTGAGACAAGCAGGCGGCTGCACTGACAAGGCGAGAAGAAGAGTGATGATGTGAACAATCAAATTGAACGTATTGTTCTCTAAATAGCAAACCTCTTACGCCATCAATCTCAGTCTTGAGCTCACGATTGTATTGTTTTTCGCTAATTAATAAGGGTGCAGCGCCTGACACGATTTAGATGTTGTTCTGACATCATTTTGAGGTCAAATCACAAGCTGTAGTTTGCAAACGCGTGTTCTTTTATTTAAATGTGTTGAAATGGGAAAGTTTGCTACCACAGTATGTATACACTAGACATGCTTTAAGACATAAACACATAATGTATGTAGAGTACATGCACGCTGAGACACACACTTGATTGATAGGAGATACATGTTTACATGATTATGATGGTTATAGTTCAAAAAAGATATTAAAAGAGATTAAAAAACTTGTGACTTGTTGCAAATAACAGATACACAGCGACGTCTAACAGCCGTGTGGTGTGGCATTCAAAGTTATGTATTGTAAGGTCGGTGTTTGTCTCTGTGTTCAGGACTCCTCAAAGGCAGTGTCTCTCGGTTTGTGGATGGAGGAGATGATCTTCAACCTGGCCGACTCGAGACTCTTCTTCAATGACTTGGAGGTGAGTATTTAAATTTGAGTTATAGTTGGCTCACAAGAACGTGTAAAGGGGGAGCCATGTTTGGAAAATGTAAATGTATTTTGTTAGCTTTATGCCTTATTTCACACACAGAAAACCCTTACCACTTACGTATCTCATATTCCTGTTTGGACACTCAGTTATTTTGCAACTTGAAATTTAGATTTATTTCCAGTAAGATGGAAAATAGCAGCAGTGAGACTACTGTATATCCAACAGTGTAAGCTGGCATTCCAGAAAACCTTCCCTGCGACAGGTTTTCTTACCTGGCATAAAGCACAGTGGCAGTCATTGTAGAAAAACCCCTCACACAACTTCTACCCTGTATTAATTCTTACTACAGCATGTTCCAAACAATTTGCCCTCGTCAGTTGAGCGAGAATATTAAAAGGAGGGGTTGTTAAGTGCTGTGCTCTTACGGTCAGACCTAACCTGCTGCCTAAAAATCCACCAAAGTTAACATGGACATTAGTGCAACCTCTATAAACGATGACTCATTGAAAAAAGAAAATCCAAGTGGGCATTAAAATGCGGTTTTACTACCTGCTAGTGACTGAAAAAAGTTCACATATTTTTCATCCTGAATTCCTTGGCCTTGTTCTGACAAAGAAAGAAGATTAGAGAGGAGAGAGAACAAGTACACTTTGTGCTGTAATTATAGGTGTGTGTCTGAGCAACCGAGAGGAAAATTAGTCAAATGGGAGGAGGAACATTCGAGAGGAGGGAAAGGAGCCAACAAAGCCATTTGCAAACCCGGATCTTATCCTCTCTTTTGTTGTCAGGGCTCAGTAAATCTCTAAAGCAGTAGGCCACTGCGGGCTGACAACTGCAGTTAAGTCGTGAGGTACAATTATCTTGTCCTTCGTCAGTAGCTACATCAGTAGCTATGAGTGTTATCACTGCTGTCATAACTGAAGTACCAGCAGACGATCACACAACATATAAAAACAACTGTATTCCACTTCATGTGCAGCTCTTAAAGATGGATTCAAAAGAAAATGCTCTGGAGGTACTGAGTTGAGCTGCTGTGAGTTTCAGTGCCTATAAAGCTCTAAAGAGGTCATTTGTATTGTATGGTCAGTTTTAGCGGCTTTGCAGGGGCGGATGGCACCTGAGTGTGCGGTGGGTTGCAGCCCCTCGGGAACAGAGTTATGTGGAGACGGAGGGAAGATGAGGTAGCGTCTCCATCTGGCTTTAAGATGGCTGAAAGGTGATAGGAGACCCTGTCCTGAGTCGCTCGGTGACAGTAAGAAGCTCTAATAGGACTCGGGTTTTGCACTGATGTGATACGTGTATCACGTATATGTGAAAGATTTTAGGATAGTTTTTAGGAGGAGACAGTTTTATGTTAGTACAGTATGTTAGACATACTTGTGTATTTCCTCTTGGCCTATGATGATGGATTTATTGCTCCTTGTTTTTGTTTTCTTCCTGCAGACACAATCTTAGTAACAGTTTCCATGTTTCTGATTCAACTGCATATTGCTGAAGGTGTTTCTTTTTTGCCGTAGCCATGTGTAAACCGTGTGGTCCCTGCGGTTTGGTTCCTGCAGCATTAACGTCCAATAGAGAGGAACAACGTGCTTGTCAAAAACAATGGGCCTTTCTTTAACCAAAATGTTGGACACACTATAAAAAATGCAGATATATTTTTACTTTAATTTACTACGTTGGTCGCAGCAGGATCGCACAGCCGTGTTGACTGTCCTGTATCTCCGGCGCCTCGCTGTCCCGTGTCCCGATACCTTAGTTCCTCCTTCCTTGTCTTTTATTTAAGCTCTTTTTATTATTTCTGTAGCTGCTATCACCCCGCAGGCTCCCCTAAAGAGGAGAGACCTGCCTGTACAGGGCTCCACTCTGAAATAGATCTCTTGATATATCCGCTCTCTTTTTCATTTCCCAGGAATGCGACCAGGTTCATATTGATGACGTGGCATCAGACGACAACGGACAGGACCTAAGGTAAAGCGTCTGCTGCGTTACTGTGCTCAGTTCCGCTGCGGCTTGTGAACCAGACTTGCCCTCTGGGTTTTTTTTTTGTGCACAGGAGGAAGAATTAAAAAAATGAGACAAAGAGTTTCTGCGTGTGTTCATGCATGCAAGCATGTGCATGTCTTTTATTTTCCCGACTTCCACAGCCATATGATATGTCACAGGATTATCCAACGCTTTTCATTTCTCATCAAAATATCTCTTCATCGTTCCCTCTGTCTCCCTCGGTCCAGACTTTTTATTGCTAAACTTGTTGAAGCACTTTAGGGTACTTTAAGGAGGGATTTGAGAAAAGGCCAGACTGTAGCAAAGTTTATTTTATTGAACTTGGCCCTTTTCATTCTCAAAGATGTTTTTATATTTATCCTACCCGTGTTGAGTGTGTAGACTTCATGATTTCTTACTGACAAAGCTTTTTCATGCACGGCTACTACTCAGTATCAACGTTTCTTGTCCCTGAAATGTTTGTGGTTACACTGGCACACCTCCCTAAATGTGATTTAAAAACCTTCTTGTTCATAACCTGAAGCTTGAATCAATTCCTAGAGCTAGAAACTTTATCTAGGAATATATAGTTGTACCAGTTCTTTGAGCTTCCCCCCTGAAACACCAATGATAGCGCTTCTATAAGATGCTCTGGAGAAATGCAGTTTTATGATCTATATCCTGACTGTTTCCTGTATTGCGATCCTGCAGCACTTACAACTTCGGGTCGGACGGCTTCCAGAGCCCAGCGGGGGCCGGCTCTCTGTGCCTGGGGTCAGGGGTTCACGGAGGGGTGGACTGGATGAGGAAGCTGGCTTTCCGATACCGCAGAGTGAAGGAGATCTACAACACATACAAGAATAATGTTGGGGGTAAGCGCCGCTTATATAAGTTGTGTGCAGTTTGATCTATTAAAGTGTGATTTAGTGTTGTATTTATGGTTTTGTCTAATGTCATGTTCTGCTTTATTTTAATTAAAAAAATAAAATAAAGAGAAAGTTATATATAATATATCAGTATAGACACATATAAATATGTAGCTGCTGCTAGACCACAAGCTAGAGTTAGATTTGAACACAGCTCAGCTTTGTCTTTGTTTTCTCCTTGCTGGTATCCGGTTGTATACGCTTCCTGCTTAAGAAAAGTCATTTTAAAACCATATCATACCAACCAAATCAACCAAACCTCTATTGATGAAAATGCTGTGAGCATGTTGACGATAAACACTTTGTAAACAGTAATATGATACATGACCGACGCGTTACCTATTCAATTAATTGGGTCATGATGTGGTGAAAAAGCCGAAAGAAAGGACACAGGTTTGTTTGTCCACTGGGATAATGAATAAGAAGTTGGTGTTCAATATGGACCAGCTGATTACAGCTGCTAGAAACCATATGTCTGAGGGTTTGGCTGGAGGATGTTGTGTAAGAACAGAAGGCTGCCGACAGTTCTGCTGTCAAAATAAGGTTTCGCAACATCCCAGTAAATTAGATTTCTTTATGCATTGGAGCAATAAGGGTTCATGTCCTCCCTGTTTTGTTTCAAAGTCTGACCATCAAGCGTGTGCTTCTCCCTGATGGGCAGGTTTAATGGGCAGCCCCAAGCGAGAGGAGTGGTTACAGCTGAGGAGAGAGATGGAGGTCCTCACTGACCTGTGGCTGACTCAAGCACTCAAAGCCCTGGCTCTCATCAACTCCAGGTCAGTTCATGCTGATGTACACCAGCAGGTCGAGTTTAAAATTGGCTAGTAGCTGCACAGTATTTAGTTATTCCATTATAAGAACGTAATCTAAGGTGTCATATCTAATGTGTGTGTCCTGTCCTGTTCCAGGCCTAACTGTGTGAATGTGTTGGTAACCACCACCCAGCTCATCCCAGCGCTCTCCAAGGTGTTACTGTACGGCCTGGGCTCTGCTTTCCCCATAGAGAACATCTACAGTGCCACCAAGACAGGTGAGGAACATTTAAGGAAGAAGGGTTAAGGGAGAAAATGAAAATCGGGATTAATTAAATCCAAGTCTTTCTTCAAAGGTGCCATTTTTATATTTTGAACTCTGATTTCCGCCTCCTTTCAAAGGCAAAGAGAGCTGCTTTGAGCGTGTCTCACAGAGGTTTGGTCGGAGAGCAGTGTATGTGGTGATAGGAGACGGAGCGGAAGAAGAGTCCGTGGCCAAGAAGGTATAACTCAATCTTTTTTGTTTTTTTTACGACTGTGACTGCTGAAAAATGGGCCTCAACTAATCAGTTAACTTTAAGAGACACGTGGTTTTCTGCAGATTCTGTGTCTGACTTGAGGTTTCTTTTCTAACCTTTTGAATTGAAATGTCACACTTTTCCCTGGTTCTGGCAGGTTTTTCTTTGCGTCAAGCTTTTGTACATTGAAGGCCAGACTTTTATCCACATGTACTTTGTCACATGCTATAATCCACTACAAAACCACAGTCCATAATTCACATCTGCACTGCATTTGCAGGAGTGCTGGATGTTGCTAAAGTATGCCTGCTTTTAAGTTTGCATGTTTTAAATTAAACTTAGATCTAATAGATTGTATTTTTTGTTTTCTCAGAAGAACATGCCGTTCTGGAGGGTGTCCTGTCGGGCCGACCTCGAGGCTCTGAGCCATGCACTGGAGCTGGACTACCTCTAGAGGGCGCCAGCTGTCACGCTCTGTTCTTCACCCGGATCACGAGCAGCTCCTGAACTCCTGAGTGCAGCTCGTAGCTGAAGCTGCCCCCAAGAGACTGATTCAGAGTCAGGGTTTGCTATTCCAAGGTTTGGCGCAAGGAGGACAATTTCACTTTAAAGCCAAAGGAACTGTGAGGATTTGGAAGCGAAAGCTGCAGTAAATCTATGAGACGTCAACATGAGGTGAACAAAAAGTGCTGGATCAAAATGAAAGACCAAAGACAAAAAAAAAAGGGACCAAAGCTTCATCACTAACCACAGGGAACTATGGTTAATACTGCAAATACTTTTTCCTTTTTTTATTTTATTTAGTTCATCTCAACTTTATGGAAGGTGTCCCACTTTTGTACACACAAGAGTGAAGCACTGAATGCAACATTGTACATCCTGTTTGTTGAACACAGTGAGTATGTCTGCATGGATGAGGAGCTCAGATTGTAAACCCGTTTTCCACTGACCAATATAATTAAAGACAAAATTAGAAATAAGACTTAAAGCTATGACGTTACACGGAATAGATTTTGCATTCTCTATTATTTTAGAATTGTTGTACTCGTATGTCGGCTAGATAAGTGTCAGATAATATTCTCCTCATAGGTAGAGGCTATTGAAAATAGCTTTATTGTATTTTACCATTAAAATGTAAGCTATTTATTATTGGTTAAATTCACAACACAATGAAGTATAAACAGTTTGGGAGCTCGGCATAAAAATATCCCCTTCAAAGACCAAAAATGTGCTCTTGTAAAAATGTTTTCATAAGAAGATGCTGTATTATAGGCGGTGCTTGAATCCTTACTTTTGATTCTGGGTTGTATATGTTGTCGTGTTTTAACTCTCCTTCTTTTCTGTCCTTGTTTAATTTCCTAATAACCTGTTTGTAATATAGATGAACTGGTATGGTTGTGCATGTGCCGATTACACTGCCTGTCAGCTTAGCTATGATTTGTATATAATGCTTTATTGTCGATTTGTTTTGACAGACAGTTAAAATAGATTAATAAAAATAAATTAATTGCATTGTTGGGAAAGGCGAGTGGAGTTTCATTTGATTTCACGGAGTTACTCAACCCCAGAGGTTTGAGAAGCTGAACTACAGTGACCTGTAGCTATAATAACATCTACATACATACTTATTTGATAATCAGAAGAAATGTGACATACAGTAAACACTTTTATATATTTTTATTTTTAAAACAAATCAAAAAGCACATTGATTCAAGTAAAATGTTCATAAAAAAATGTTGATTTTCATAGTTTGAAACACAAATGGCTAAATAAATAAATAAATAAAATGTACATTCACATATATATCATACAAAGCAATAGAAAAACAACAATAATCTGAATGTTTCCACTGATGCTGACACCTGGTTGCAATGTTCTGCAGGGTTTAGGCTCTGTTGACAGAGACCATCTTGAAGCCTCTGATAGTGGAGTTGATGTTTGAGAGAGTCAGGCTGGCCTGCAGCATCTTTGTTCCCACCTTACTGGGGACGAAGGTAAAGCGGTGATTCATGCTAGCTCTTGGATGCAGTGGCAGCATCCTGCAAGAAGACAGAGAAGATACAAAAAAGTTCACAACATGTTGAAATACTCTTATGTGGTGATCGCTAACATTGGCTCCATCTTTGTTTGTGACAGCTAAGCTACAATTATAACCACATTCTATGTTTTAAAGCAGCTTTTAAATAACCCTTCAGCATGTTTTACTGTAATAATTATAATTATATACCCCGATCAGCACATAGCAGTGAATATATGTTGTGTGTTAATCCTAGCCACGCCTGCCTGAACATAAACATAAGCAGAACAATACAAGCGTAACAAGTCCACATTCCTCCAAGACAGACACACGGTTCTGTTATGTACTGAGCTACGCAGCAGCACTCCTTCATTCATAATGTGTATTCAACACGTACATGAAGAAATGGAGACAAGAAATCATTCTTACCTGAAGTGAATCTTGCCCTGGATCAGCCCGGCCCCAGCCAGAGTCAATACTCCAGCCACCATGTGAGAAAATGGGTTTGTGAAGGTCACTGTGGCAGATTGCGTTTCGCCAGGCACGATGGAGTTTTCACTTGCGATCTGAAGGATAAAGTTATGTTAGTGAACCCTGATCATTTCCTTAGAGTGAGTCAAGGTCAATATATTGTGTATGCTTCCTACGGCTTTTAATTGAAGTTATATGACGCTTTGATTTAGTGAAATCATCACGGCAAAGTTTATTATTTCCATCAGAGAAGTAGATAATAATAAAGTAACCTTAGGGGGGTTGAGGCAGCTTCTTCTTCCAAGCTTTGTGTGAGACACAGTCTCATCTCAACCCATCATCTAATTGACATTGGTCTCTAAAAGTGTTTTCTTTTAGCTGACATTTAAAATAAGGTTAAATGCATGTTTAATAATTCCCTGAAGTACCTTTATGGTGAGCTGAGGGCTGGTGATGTTGATCTCCTCTGAGGCCAGAACCCGCTGCTGACTGGCCATGTCCTCCAGGACCACAGCCAGGTTGATCAGGTTGTCTCCCACCACGTCCTCATACTGGGCCGGGAGGATCTGCTCCTGAAGAACAACGACTGGAAAGACAGAGAGGGAGAAAGAGAAGGACGTTTAAACCACAACAGTTTTTTCAGCAAGTGAACATGTGAATCTGAGGACGAGTGAAGAGTGAATTTACCTTCCATGGGTGCCAGTTCTGTGACACCGTGGGTTTCCCAGAAGGTGTCTGAGGGGCTGTTGTTGTATTCTTTAGCCTGGGCATTGAGATGCACCTTAATCCTCTTGGCAGCCCTCTGCGTGTTGACGATTTTCACGTTGAAGCGGACAGGCTCCCCGGCAACAGGAGCTTTATCCAGATACAGGAAGACCAACATCCCTGTGGACGAGCCTGCTGAAAGTAAAGATGGAGAAAGCCAGTGTGTGAGTTGACGTGTGTTCGAACAGTTTGGCGAATCTGATTAACGTATTCAAAATTCATAATTACCTCTGCTCAACGTTGAGTCCTCTGACGCTGTGAAACTTCTCGATGACGTTGTTGGTGTCGGACCTATATTGTAAAGATCGAAAGAAAACGTGAGTATTTATGCCTCAGAGCGAACATGATGTCACTTCTCTTAATGAGTAAGTGAGCAAATGAATGAATTTCTGCTTTCGGCTCGTACTTTTCACGTATTTGTAGTTTCCTGTGATGGTCTGCTGTCGAGGGGAGCCAATAGTTTTGGTGCAGATGAGGGATCCCACTCTCTCCGTGTCCTTGTTGTGGCTGACCACCCGACCCTTGCTCAATATGATTGAGTGGATGTCTGCGTTCACCTCGGCGTAGACGAAGGGGATGTCAAAAACTAGGTCAATACGTCCGATCCTTGATGGCTTTGACTGGAGCCGGGCCACAGCAGAACACTCCTATGACATAAGAAGGAAGAACAACAAAGTTATGCTGATGTTCTTTTTAATAAAACAAGTTCAAGCATGTGAGACATTTCTCTCCACTGGAAGAACAAGGTTTCGCACGCACCTCCGCTCCTCTCCTGAGGGGTCGGGTCCAGGACCTGCCAGCCATCCATCCCAGATCCCAGATCCCGGCGAGTCATCCAACACTCCACCCACACATGGAAGTTCCTGTAAAGTGGAGCAAAAAATAAGATATCGCTCAGCACGAACAGGCTTTTCCTTTTGCTTCACAAAACAAAATAAATGTCTTTAAATTCATTCATAAAGTGATATAATAAGGACGCTGTTGATCCTATACGACTGACCATATGCTGTCTTTGCTGCGGTTCAGCTTCTGCCCTGTTTCACTGTAGAACTCCTCAATCACCAGGTTGTCGTTGGTGTCGTGAGCAGAGTTGTAGTTTGTGATAACGCGGCAAGGAATGCCAAGAACTCTCATGACTGAAAGACAAAACAAATAAAACAACAGACAAAGAAGTTAATACGTAGCTAGCGTGTCGGAACATTGCGTAATGGAAACATGCATCTGGTGTGTGAGGTTTATTGAAGACCGTGCAAGAAGTACAGTAAAGTAAAGAGTGCTTGATATTTTATATATGATTTCATTTCAAAAGGTAAGTAATCACCTGTGCACATGACAGCTGCAAAGACCCAGCACTGTCCAAACTTGACTGGGCTGAAACCAGACTCAGCCCACTGCGTCAGGATGTCCCCACTGCCCGTCCACAAGGAGGGATTAACTCCCTGTTTGAAGTCACCTTCCCATTTCCCTTTCAGCACGCCACGGTCGTCTTCACTGTTGATCTGAACATAAAAGAGAAGATAAATGTCATTTTCCATCGTTCCCAAAACATCTTAAAGCAAGCTGGGGGGCATCGCACATTTCCAGAGATGATTCTGAGTCTCAGTAACAGTTTAATAACAACTTAGATCGTCTGCAATAATTACAGCGTGCCTTCATGTAGACATTTTGTTTTCAGAACTTTTGCAGGAGGAGTGTCTGCACTGTCAAGCCACAACATGTTTTTAATAAGCAGAACACATTGGTGAAACAGAACACTGGAAGGTTATATGTTCAAGTTGTGTTTATACTCTGAATCTGTTGGCACTCACCATGGCGGACACGACGCGGCCGATGTAGACGGGGTTCTTGCGGTTCAGGTAGTCTATTCTTGTGTCTTTTTGGTGCTGAGGGCTGAGTTCGAGCAGTTTCAGGCACGCCTCCAGAACACCAGGCTCAAACTTCACAGGGGGAGAGCAATAAGTGAGAGAATTAAATGACAGTTTAGTGATGTGTGGAGTAGATTCTAAATAAATAGATGCTTAACCTGCTTTCAAATGACCAATATGTGATATCTGTGGTCAGGTTTAATCCAACTCAAGGATTCAAAGTATATACTTCAAGTGAACACAAACACTTTACAATAAACTGGAATCCAAGACTACAATAAATACTACTTTGATGTTTTACTTATGGAAACAGTGGGACCACAGACTCGAGTCAGCACCTCCGCTGTACATAACCTGATCATTTATTTCTTATTGGACATTTGCAAAAATTCTGATCAACAGATATTGTTTTCATACCTGATCAAAGGACCACGGCCTTGACGCAGGGTTCATAGCTGTGCCTATAAACAGCAGCCCGGAGTCGTTCTGGATGTACTCCTCTCTCTGGTCCTCAAATGGAATATACACGCCATCCGCTGCAAGAAATAAACATGACATTTAGTACATCCTCGTGTATTTACATTTTAAAATACATCGGCGTATAGACCTTAAACAGCTTGAGCTATTTGTTTGTTTATAAAGCTGTTGAATCACACAAATCACATGTGTGATTCGGAGTAGTTTTGGGGAATCTTACTGTTTTTCCCACATTCCCAGAGTCAGAAACCTATAAATGCCTTCGCACAGACCATTATTAATGTATTTTATGTAGTCTGAAGTTATGTCAAACAGCAATATTAAGATATTTTAGCTCAATTGTTGAGGATCTATGAGATAAAATGATGTAATCATGATTGCATTGAGCAAAACTAAGCAACTAAACTAAGGAGGGTAAGGCGAGGCCCACAGTCTCATCATCACAATACGTCATCGTTCAGCTACACAAATCGCTTCAATATTATAAGCGATCAAAACCGTCTGAGTCTGCAAAACGTTGAGTGAACTTCCTACAAGCTTCTGACCAGTCGACTCACCACGACACCAGGGATTGCACAGCAGGATGAATTTGCCGAACACGCAGGTCTTCTTCTTACTGCCCCGAATGAGCACAGATATCTTCAATCTGTAGGAGCCCACCGAGGCAGAGGCAGGAGAGGAAATGAAGATGGATGGGTTCTTGAGGTCGAAGTCCTCTTGGTCAATATAGGCTTTCCAACGGGTGGGACAAATCCTCTTGGAGTAAGTGACTGGCATTAACACATACAGGCGGCCTGAGGAGAGAAGAGAGACAGACTATTAGGCAAAGGGGATTTTAAATTGTGGTTTGCATACAGCCATTCTTTCAAAAAAAACAATAAGAAAATCTAAATGTAGACTACCTAGCATCACTTGGACCCTCAGATAGTCGGTCTTGGTGTTGAAGGCTCGGCCCTCCAGTTGCAGACTGACTCTGATCGGGGCTCCTCTTCGCACCACCAGTTCTTCGGAGTTGCTGAAGCCATCTGTCCGATGCCTCTCCAGGTTTTCAGATTTTTCCAGGTTGACATCTTTTATTTTTATGCCTGCGAATGAAGAAAGAAAAAAAGAAATAAATCAGATGGCAGGAGTCGGATGGCACTAAGAATACAAAGAGTTTGCATCTGTGAAGACATATCTCACCTTCCATTTGTTAGTCTCTCTTTTCAATGCAATGATGTGCCTGTGCTCTCACCCTGTAGCACTATATAAACCTGTGCCCAACCCTCTGCAAGCATTTTGAATGAGGTAATTAAAAAAGGAAACTGGTTTGCCTCAATTGTTACCAAGGCCCTCGAGTCATTTTTTGATAAAACCTACGGCACAGTAAGGGACGCCCCTCCTTGTTTACTGTGTTGCACATGTACAGTATGTTCACACTGCAATAGGCCTTACGTGAGTAATCAGACTCACCCAGTTAAACAGAAGTTGAGTTGTTAGTTGTTAGTTTGTTGGGGTGTGAACTCTGGCAAGACGCTGCAAAGTTTTGCAATACAGACATGCATGAGACCTGTAGCGGGAGCTGTAACACTATTTTTGTGAGAACAAACGGACTGCTTACTTTTCTGGATAACGTCTATTCATACAGCTCACAAACTCTTAGTGTAGTTTGTTTTACATACCACGCATGGGCTGTTATAGTGGGATTACATGCTATCTGCCCTTGAAACCTTGTGTGACTACAACTGCAGCTGTTGCAAAACATTGTTCAATAAAATGCACAAGTTCTGAGCTTCAGATATTGTGTTTGTATTCATTTCCCTTTTTTTTACAGTTGTTTTCTGGGGATAATAGTCCGACCAATAAAGCCATAACATATATACAGTATATATACGAGAGTACCATGGTACCATAGATATGATAGAGGTACCATGGTTACCATGTTCTTAAATCAGGGCGTTGAGTAGAAAGACTGTCTCTGGTGTGTCATGATGAAAATGTAATTCAGACCCCTTGTTAGCTTAAGTGATATTTGAATAACAAAAGATCAACAGGTCTTAGAAACTCCCTCAAGTCTACAAAGTTATAGTTCTTACTTGTCACTTAATTGGTAAGACACACAGCCATCCACAACTAACATATTTCTCCTTCGCTCTCTATGCCACTGCCCACAGCCTTAACATTGTTGCACAATAACCCAGTGACTTTTGCCCCAGAAGAGAAGTGTGGGTGTTCTCTTGGAGCTGATTGCGTTGATGTTTAAAATTGTCTCAAAGAGAAAATCAGTGATTACTCACCTGTGTAGAATGACAGAGATGTACAGTATATAATTATCTGTGTTCATATCTCTGAGTGAAAGGTAACAGATCATGACACATTTGAAAGAAATGTGATTACACTGCAAGCAAACAATCAGTTGGCACATGGACAGTTTTAGTCTTGTGGGTGTGTAGCTCTATGAATGACATGTAGATGGATTTCCATTGCAATTTCATGCACGCTCGTAGTTCTTAGAGGATGAATCTTAATGACGTTGGTGATTCCCTGATTTTTCATTATTAGCAAAAAACATTGTTTAGGAAAACATCTCAATTATTGGGATTGGTAGAAATATTCATGTTCCCCGCTGTATGAATTGCAATAACTTTATGCAGCTTTACGTATGAAGCTTTCTGGTACATATAAGCTCTAAGTCACCACCTAAGTGTCTGGGACATTCAGCATCAAATTGACACTTGTTCCTTTCAGAACATAATGTGGACAATGTGATTACATCTGAACGGCAGTTTCGGAGTTCACACTTGTAATCTATCTTTTTACATAACGCAACTTTATGTCCACATCCTTTACTTAAATACTACAAAGTAAAAGTCATGCCTCTGAAGTACAGACATGTAAGTATCCATGCAGAATGGCCCTGTTTGTCAGAGTGTTTCATTAGTGTGTATATTATTTGACCAACACTGTTGCATTAATCTAAAAGCAGAATTCGGATGTTGTAGCCGGTCAAAGATGAGCTCATTTAATTAGTTTTAAATATTGTTAGTTAATTTATTCAAGAACATCCCATCATACATTAAAAGCTGATCATGTGTTTTACATGCAACTCTTTAAATCTGCCAATAACTACTTTAGTAACTATAACTTTAAATGAGTTAAATTAACTATATTTTCCTCTAAAATGTAATTGAGTAGTAGCAGAAAGTATAATCAAGTAATTGAGTAAATTACATTGCACACTGGCAATCACAAATATTAAACTAGTAAAACTAAATTAAGAAGTCGAAGTATACATTTTAAGAAATAAGGTTACCTAACCGTTGTTTACACACTGGACCATATTGTAAATTAACAGCTGTAATTTTTTTAATACAAGTAATTATTTTAGTTTTTAATAATTTAGTGTTATATAGAAGAATTGGTTTTACTTCAGACCAAATCACTTAATATTGCTGATATTAACATTTGTGTATATCTGTGTAAAAGCAGCAGTTCAGCCTGTTTTGTGTTAAAAAACCTTTTTGTTTTTTATTCTGTAGCAGCTGAATTAAGTGACATTACAATCAGACAATCACCCAAAAATATGGACAGAAAATCAATCATACTAGGTAGATACAGATAATGCTATTTAAAGCAGATTGTGTCTAATAATAATAACAGTGTGCAAATATACTGCTGTCTTTCGCTGGAAATGTTGTGCAAGTTGACACACAAGATATACATATATATCAATAAAACAAACATTAATACAAATCCTACAGATCACACTATAATCTAGCTTCATTTTTAAAAAAAAGGCAACATTCAATAATATTTGAAGTATTAATAATTATAAAAAAATAAGAATGCAATTCATGTATTGTAGAGAGCTGCTCCATACTAAAAAATAAAAAAGATTCTAAGCAGCAGTCCTTGGCTTATTATAAACAAGGAAGTCTGTTATGTCATGCCACACATTGCTGTCGTGGTACAGGTAGTTCATTGAGGACTGCAGTGAGGGCTGGAGGGTGTGAGGGTAATATTCAAACAGCCACAAGACGACGCCCCACACCAGCGTGGCGAAGACTGGGAAAGGGTCGTGTTTAGGCTGGGGGATAAATCCTTTCTCTACAGCCAGCCGAGACAGGGCGAACAAGATCCTGGACAGCAAGTACATGTTGATCTAGAGAAGAGCAAAGAACACATTTACTTGAGCAATTAGTCTTGAGTTAATGATTATGTGCTTGTTAATGAACAAATAGGATCAAGGAAAGAGCAAATGTGACTATAAGGACATTTTGGTCTACGGTCGTATCATACCTGGCTGTTGATGTTGTTGTTATTTCCAAACACCAACCATCCTCCAACACAGGCAGCCAGAAAGGAGTGAGATTGCAAACTCTTTCCCTGGCACTTCTCCTGCAAGGCCTGCAGTCCTTTGTATGTAAACACAAAGCATGCCAGGTTGCGAGAGTGGGTGTACGTGGCCTTCAAAATGGCTTTGAGCTTGTCCTTCAAACTATCAGAGAGAAGAGGGGACAAAATAGGATATAGGAGAAACCCTCAAATGAGTAAATCGTGAAGGACTTTTATTATCTGGATAATTGTGAATAGCCTCACGAGTGACTTGAAAAAGATGTCTAGCTCGCTATTGAAATATAGAGCCTGTTGTGCACTAAATGTGTTTCTGTAATGCAATAAAAATATTGTTTCTTAACTAAATGTAAGGTAAAGGGATTCCAGTATATTTGCGTGCCATTTAAAGAGTTTGAAGCATATGTGGATGATTATCAGGATAATATAGTGAAGGAAATGTTCATATCGTCCCATGTCTAGTGGGGAGCATTGTAATAGCAATAGTCCTGTTTTTATACAAATGTAATTAAAGCTCAATCCTTACCTGCCACTTCTGAATAGAAATGTCATTACTAGAGCATGTGGTGCTCTGATTTTGGCTCCATATCTGAAAAGAAGAAAGGACACACAACAATGTCAATGCTGTCTGCAAAACACGACTGGCTACAAAACATCTCCAATGTTTTGAGTATAGTCAATAAAACCTGCAGCTATTACCATTTGTTTCCTTAAGTTACCACTGTGGCTCCAGCCAGCTAAAGCTAGCCACCACTGTACTTCTACAGTTGATAAGACATGTTAGCTACTAGCTATCTGGTAAATAAGTAAACTAACGTTAAGGAAGTTTAACTAGTTTATTGAATGTTTTTCACTCACACGGCGCCGTTTCTGAATCCTTTCAACACCGCTAATGCCGCTTTGTACTTCTCTTGGTGAAGTAGATTATTGACGGTATACAAAATAGTGTTTATCAGATCAGGACCTGCCATGACTTTCGCTTATAGACCGTTTGCTCTCGACAGAGCCGAGAGGACATACAATCATGTTGCACTCACATTCCAGAATGATGTGTCACAGCGAAAGGTCGCCGAAGTGCAGCATTAAAATTTAGGTTCCTATGTACGTAAACTCGGTGAACTCGTGCGATTTAAGTGTGTACCGCTTTTTGTGAATGAACAAATAATATTCTATAATATTTAACTATAATAAAAGCGTTCCTGCATTCTCTGTATTAATAATGTAGGCTAGATGGGACAGCATAGCTGTGTATGCAGTGGTGCAAAAGTTGAACACAACTACAACACAGTTGTCATCGTTTAAACACAAAGACTCAAAATTGTACACACTTGTTTCCAATGATGTGATCAACCAATTTAACAATGGATAAAAACATTTTGAGAGGCAGAGGAGGAAGAGTACAAGTAAGAGGTGATGGGCCAAGAGGAAGATATCAAGGTCGAGGAAGAACCAGAACCATCATTTCAGATGCAATCCAGGCAACGGTCACAGACCATGTTCTTGTTCATGGCTTGATGAGGGAAGCAGGACAAAGAGCAGGTTCTCTGTGGCCACCATCGTAAGAGCATTCAGAGAAGACAACAGGTACAGTTAGAGATTGTTTGAATTTGATTATATGGAAAGAGCCCATGAATACATTTTTGTAGATGAAGCAGGGTTCAATCTGACGAAGAGGAGAAGGAGAGGCAGGAACATAATTGGCCAATGGGCCATTGTGGAAGTCCCTGGCCAGCGTGGTGGCAAGTCACCCTTTGTGCGGCCATAAGTAATTGGGGGGTTCTCCACCATCATGCAACCCTGGGGCCTTACAACACCGAGCATCTTCTCACATATCTGGTGGTCTTCGGGATTTTCTGATTGATCGTGAGCAGCAGGTTCCTCATCAGGCCGGGCGTCCTGTTTATGTTGTGGTTTGGGACAATGTCAGCTTTCACCGTGCAGTCTGCATACGTGAATGGTTCAACATCAACCAGCGCTTCATAAATGTTTGCCTACTACCATACAGCCCATTCCTCAACCCAATAGAGGAGTTATTTTCTGCGTGGCGCTGGAGGGTCTGTGACCGGACCCCCTACACCAGTTTAAACCTCCTATAGGCGATGGCATTTCCCCCCGTTGCTTAGCAAGAGAAAACACTGCGTGTGATGTAGATGAAGTCCTCTGGCCGGTCCCAGCACAAAGGTGTGATGCTGCTGAGGCAGAATGAATCGTATGTTGACGTTTTTTGCAGTTGGTTTTGTAATGTGCTTTACATTTACCTGCAATGTGCTTTACATTTACCTGTAATGTGCTTTTCATTTACCTGCAATGTGCTTTACATTTACCTGTAATGTGCTTTTCATTTACCTGTAATGTGCTTTACATGTACCTGTAATGTGCTTTACATGTACCTGTAATGTGCTTTACATGTACCTGCAATGTGCTTTACATTTACCTGTAATGTGCTTTTCATTTACCTGTAATGTGCTTTACATGTACCTGTAATGTGCTTTACATTTACCTGTAATGTGCTTTTCATTTACCTGTGATGTGCTTTACATGTACCTGTAATGTGCTTTACATTTACCTGTAATGTGCTTTACATGTACCTGTAATGTGCTTTACATGTACCTGTAATGTGCTTTTCATTTACCTGTAATGTGCTTTACATGTACCTGTAATGTGCAATGTGCTTTACATGTACCTGTTATGTGCTTTACATGTACGTATGAAGTTTTCTTTGTTATTTGTATAAGTTGGGATAATTGTACTTTTGTTTAGTTTTGCAAAAATGTGTTCATTTACAATCAAACTAAATCAAACTACATGCACTGGAGGCAGTGTTTTAATTTGTTTATGTTGTGTCTAATGAATGCCCTATAGGTTGTTCTATTTTGACTGGAAAAGTGCATGATGTGAAAGCATTGTTTGATTTGTGCCAGAGGAGTCTGGTTTTGTGAATGTAGCTTGAGTTTTGTGTTTAAAGGTTTCAAGAAATGTGTTTTTAGCAATCGTAAAAAACTAAGTAACAGTACTTGAGTATGAGCAAAACATCAGAATATACTGAAAGCACCATAAGTAAAACTACCCATTATTTCTGAATAATAATTATATTTAGTGATGTATTAAAGTGTACATTACTTTTAATGTTGCAGCTGGTAAAAGTAGTAGTTAGGTAGTGGGTAGTTTTATCTACAGTAATGCATCATATTCTATAACATCATAAACACGTATTAAACCTGTGAGACAAATGTAGTCAAGTAAAAAGTACATTTATACCATAAAGTCATTACATTTCTATTGTAAAATATCAAAAGTAAAAACACTCATTCAGAACATCCCTTTGCGTTTAATATAAAAAACAATTGACTTAGAATAAATCGTGTAGGATATTGTAGAGAAAAATGTTGCTGTGATAATAATGAACACTTCACAAGTGTCATGCAGGAGCCCAGTGTTTAAATCATTTTATTACTGTTGTTTTTTTGTCAATCAATCCAGTCCATTGTTACATGAAACCCATCTTCCAAATAAATAGTATTCATTGACTTCCACTTATCAAAAAAAGTTAGAGCTTCAAAAAACAGTGATTACACTATCAACATGATTTACAATGCAATCAGCACAACTACAAACACTATTTTGCATATTTCTATACATTGAACTGCTCCATGATCTGGAACACAGCAGTGATTAAACAGTGAAGTGGTTAATTCAACCAGTTTGGAGTGTCAAGGTGCTATATTATTTAGTTGTCATCTGTTAAAATATTCAACAGTAAACATTTTTGATCACAAACCTTTTTTTTTTTTCCTTTTTCTGTTTTTTTTTTTTTTGCACAATAATCTCTTCACGTCTGCACAACTGTAGTAGTTTTGTAGGTCTATGCGTGTGTTTATTACGGCCAGTAAGGGGTAAAAATGTGAGATAATGTGAAACATTTGAGACAAATAAGAATAAAGGGAGCAGAAACATCTGTCAGTGAGGGAGCGCTTAGGACAACCAGCATCTTGTTCTGTAGTAACAGCATTGACATTATGAAACGGCAACATGGTTCATACACAACATGTGGAAATTTACTATTACACTTTACTGGGAACTTGCTGAAACTGTAATCAAGATTTCTCACACACACACACGCACACGCACACACACACACACACACACACACACACGCACACGGACAGTTAAAAGTCGATACAAAATATCACTTTACAGATTGAAATTTTGTATTTAAGATTGAAGTAGCGGCGCTACCTTTTTAAACCTCACAGTGTTACCCACTAATATAAAGGCCAACTAACAACTCAATGGTGACAACTGATGTGAAACGTGTAATCATTTGGGGGGGGATGTTAAAAACCGATCACACTTGGTGACTAGACTTTAAAGTCAAATGGTTAACAAAGAAAATAATTAAATAACATCCTTTGGTAGATCGTTTCCATAGTCGTTTTCTTAAAGTGATACTCTACCTGATACTAAAAAGAAACTTTAAGTTTGACGTTAGCGGAGCTATTTTTGGAAAAGACATGAAATACGCCGATATACTACTGTACAAATCTGAATACCTATCACCCTATAAAACTAGGGCCACTTATTTTACATTAATACAAATCTTAATTATCAACTTATGCCTGCAACTCAAAAGGGGTCCACTGCTTGGGTGAACTAAATGTATTAAGATATTAAAAACACATTTTTCTAGATTGTAAGTATATGTACATAAACTGCATTAGTCACCTACACACGTTAAACAGTTAGGATTCACTATCTTCATTATATAACTCCGATAATACTTAAGTCTGGACATCTACCAGCGAATTGGCTACCTTTCAGTGGGAATAGGTTCAACAAATCATTGTTCTGCATTACAAAACACACCCTAAAGCTCCCACTTCATTAGTAACAGCTCATAATCATCAAGAAAAGACTTCGCTCTTCCTGAAATGGTAAAGACGGTGACCATTCATCGTCAAACGGGCTGATATTAGACAGCGCAGATCATTTTGGGAAGGCAAACTTTTCTAATCAAATCACAACCAAACCAGTTTCACCATATACACTTGCAAATATGCAAATGTGCTCTAGTTCATATTAAGAATTTAAATCAAGAGTACATGTTGAAACTTACCAAAGTGTTATAAAATGATCAAACAAATCACTGTTTGGCTCTATTATTGGCAAAATTGTTTGTTTTTGTTTTCTACAAAACTATTGCACATAAAAATACAACCTCTCTTAAGAACAATCACAACCACCTCGCTGCTCACATAGCTATGTGCAAACTAGTTCAAAGTTCCAACTCGTTATAAAGTTAAGAAATCAACCTGTCAAAAATAAGGAGGAAATTATTACTACAATTAGCATGATCATATTTATCAAAGTTGTTAAAGAAACTGCGTATGTGCTACGGCTGTTAAAAAAAAAAAAAAATCATCCATTCATTCATACATACAGGCTTTCAACTAAAGAAAAATAAAAAGCTGAGTCCGAAAGACCCAAAACCATACATGTGCCTTCTGATGTTACTTTTAGATATGGACCTTTTTATTTTAGGTCAAAATGCACCAATATGGTTCTTTTCTCTAAAATGAGTCATTCTAGTGCATAGCCCCGACACGGCGTCTCTTAAGAAGTTACTGCTGCACAATTACATGGATGTACGTGTAGAAACTGTACTTTCGCAACGTCCAGCGAGTGCAGACATGACGGGGTGAGAAAGGCGTCTCTCCTGCCTCCATCGCCGCCTAATAGTGGGCTGACCAGGGCGAAGTGAGATCAGCTGCATCAGGGTGGAACCGACCAGGTGAGAAGTGAAACGGAGTGAGGAGTATTCACAAGTCTCTCGTGGGACAAATGAATGTGTGACGAAACAGCCTACAGTTGTTACTGTATATGATAGAAAATAAAGATTTGTACATCCATCACCAGTTGTTGTTTTTTTTAAGCAGCTCCTGGCTGCGAGGAGAATCTGTGGAAAAGTGCTCGTCTGAAAGGGATATGGCTCCTCCAAGCCCACACTCCTCCATCCCATCCTGCAGCTCGGGCCTCTTGTTGCATTACTCCTGCCCAAAGCCTTCCGTCTCCTCTATGGCGAACATGAGCTTCTCCTTCAGCTGCTCATAGCTCTTGTAAGGAGGGAGGTCCAGACGATTAAAGCTACATTAAACAAAAAAAAAGGGGGAGACAGAAACTAGATGACTCGAAGAAATATGTAGGATTTAATCTCCAACTTTTCCCCCCCCCATTCAAATCATTATGCTTAACTGCTGATAAAATAAAAAGTGATCTAATATCACACGAGGCTGCGTAAGAGCGTCGGCTAAATAAACACAGTGTAAACTGCATTACTCAGGGTACAACCACAAAACGTTCTCAGAGAATATGATTTATCTTCAAATGCCAAATTAAAGCCTGACCATAAAAGGAAGGCAGGTTGAACCAGAAGTGACTAAGAGGGTTTGGTCATAAAGTGTTAATCCTGCATTAGTTTGGACATCTGGTCACATACCTGAAGCCTGAGGAGCAGAAGTAGAATAACTGGACTAACCATGTGTGGCTTCGTGGAAGCCAGTTCTCCTTGCCCACTTTCTCAATGCAGAACTTTTGAGGGCCGTTGCTTCCTATAATAATAACAACAACAAGCATAAATACAAATGAAACCAAAAAGTCAATTCTGATATATAAAGTGTTGCGAGTGTGTGTGTGAGTGTGTATGTGTGCATACCCATCAGGTCAGCGAAACCACCCACAGGAAGGCGACAGGTTCCTGTGACAAACTGCAGCAGTCTCATCCTCTTCTCGTTGTCCATCTCCTTCACAAACTGTCAACAGATCATAGTCGAGTTTATCGTTTATAAAGAAAGACTTTAAGACAAAGTTAGATGCCAAACATGGCTGAAGAAGATACCTTCCATATTAAATATCAATTGTCTTACTTAAGAAAAAATAGAAAATTGCATAAATCAAAGTTTTAAGACTAAACAGTAAAAAGAAAATTGATAAAAATGTAGAATTTACTTAGTACACATACAACGTTTATGTTCATTACAGTGAAATCCATGAAATGTCATAAATCTTTGTTATTTAAAGTCCTTTGCAGATGTTTTTTTGATACCGTAGATAATCCTGTGTTAACACCACTTCATCCAAATCCAGCATGAAATACTTTATTTTTTAAATATATACTTTTTCTTACTGACTTCAAGGACAACAACTACTACTACTACTGTTATTATACTTTAGTAAGAAGAGAGCAAAGTGAGAAGGGATGAATAGAAAGCGGTGCTTTTATCTTTCAGTTTGACTGATCAGTGCAGTCCGAGTGTGCAGCTGCATGTACCAACCTGCCAGAACCAGAGGATCTGTTTGCTGCTTCGTGCATAATGCCTGTAGATTGAGTTTCTCTGCCAGTCCACCAAGTCTATCTCCTGCATCCCACACAGCATCACCTGCAGGCAAGAAGGAAGGAAGACAACACACTCAATTTGGAGGACTTTTCTCCGCACAAACGACACTACGCCCCAAACATCAAACTTTTCCGCTTTGGTAAAGGTTGTAGAGAATAGGTTTCAGCACCTCTAACTCCTTAGCATCAAAGTATTGAAGGTACTGCTGCGGCAAAACTTCATTGAAGCCCTCAAAGAAAGCTTGAGTCTGTTCCTCCACACCTCTGGACAGCCTCCACTCTGCCACCAGCCTGCGCACAGAAATGTGAAGATTAACCAAATCAAACAAACTGAAGTGTTCAAGTGATCAAGTGTAACACCTCATTTAAAAATGTTTAAGTAGTAATGTACTTTAAAAGTTCCCATTAAATCATATTTAGGTGTTTCAAGTAAAAAACTGTTTTTATTGTTTATATATATATAAAATATTATTAACACCTACAAAGTGTCTTGTTTTCGTCATTGTTGGGCCAAACACTGGCGCCGACCAGCGCAATGATATAGGGTTATTATTTTTGAATGTAAATGTGGTAGATGATGGATGATGAGCAGCAGAGGTGTACCTGATGTACTCCTCCTTATTTTCCTCAGTTACTTGGACGTTCCCTCCATCTGGTTTCAGCTCATGGGTGGTGACCTCGCCCAGGATCTCCTTGTCAACGGAGAAGAACATCTCCAGTTCACACTCCTCTATGTTATTATCCCTGGAGGACAGAGAGCCATTATCATTATTAACAATACCAAAATCCACCTACCAGTACCTCCAACTATGTTACATCTTCTGGTGGAAAAATGAGAATTTGCCGTGGGTGCCAGACTATTTCTTGGCCAGCAAAATAGTCCGATGCGGACGGATAGTCTGGCAACCTCCTGGTGAAACCACCACAGAACCCATGCTCCACAGGTGTGGCAGGAGTACAGGTGCTCAGACTTTATCGGTATGAACCCAAATATGATGGATTTGTGGTAAGTGGGAAAGAAATTCCTCTCATTTGTAAATAATATGATGTTCCCATACAATAAAGAGTCTTTCTATGACAACAGTTTAGAGTTACACGGCAGTTAATGACCACCATGCCATTTTAAAGTGACATAAACATGCCAGCCAGTCCATCCACTCATGCAAACCCTCTCTACTATCGCCACATTCTCTACATGTCCATCAGCTACCCACCAACCAAGTTGCATATGAACTCAGACCTACTTGATCCAGATGAGTGAGTTGTAAAACTCTGGATCTATGGACTCCAGGTCTTTGAGAGCCAGAGGTTTGTTCAGCATGCGCTTGTAGAAGGGCAGGGAGAAACCCGTGTCGATGAATTTGCCATGGAACAAGGCCTAGAAATGAACAATGCAGGACAAATGTATTAAAAATAAAAAAAAGTAGCCGGATACAATACAGAAAAGAAAATCTAATAATACGATCTAATCATTTAAATCTCACACTTGAGACCTGATCATAAGAATACAATGTAAAAAGACGATTGTTAACAATACTGCATCATCCTCGTTTGGCCGCACAAACGTGATTCATCGGCCAGAAATGACATTGTCACGTTCAAATACTTATTGCAGACTAAAGTAATTGTGTTGACAAATGACATGCAGGTACCATGGCAATGAAGCGTCCTATGAACTTGAAGTACTTCAGGTGATCAGGGTTGATGTAGGAGGCGGGGTTAATCTGGAGGCAGTAGTTGTCCTTGCCAGCATACTCGAACAAACAGTACATGGGGTTCAGCACTTCATGAGAGAGCAAGAAAAACCATTCCCTGGAAAACAAAGTGGAAGTGGTTATACTGGTTGGTGTCAGAAAAGCTACAAATGAAAACATAGCACACCTTGATTAAGAGTCACCCACTACACGCACGCAACTGTACTAATACACATAATTCTCTTGACATTACCTGGCCACACCTCCATAATCCAAGCCTTCCTCTCCAGGGAAAATGATCCACAGTCTCCGCCTCAGATCTTGAGGGTGGAAGCTCATGATCTTCGGATGTAGACAAAGAACAGTTACATACACACACACACACACACACACCTCAAACATTAACAAGACTATAATGTTAATCAGAGAACAAAAAAAAGGATTACCTGTTGAAAGGAATCCTCAAACAAGGTTTTCCGCGAGACGTTAATCTTAATGTGCTGAGGCATCGACAATTGCTGAAAGAGAGAGAGAGGGGGGGGGGGGGGGGGGGGATTTTTACATTTTTTCGACATGAGTGCCCAGAAAAGGAGTAGCATTAAGATACAGAAAGATGTGAGATAAAGCATTGCAACACCTGTGGAGCGGCACATACCTGACACCAGAACCTGAAGTATTGCACTTTGGCTTTGAAGTCTCTGACATACGTTATCTGTGGCCCATTCTCCCTGTGGAAAAGACCAGACAAGTTCAACAAGCATATTTAGTTATTGTTTGCACATGTGTGTGTGTGTGTGTGTGTGTGTGTGTGTGTGTGTGTGTGTGTGTGTGTGTGTGTGTGTGTGTGTGTGTGTGTGTGTGTCACACTGTTTATTCACATCCATGACTTGAATGTGAAATACTGCCACTGTGTAAGCGGTTTTAGGGATGCTCTAAAAATCATTATTATCTTAATGGAGGATCATCCAACGTGATATAACTGATTGAAATGCATATATTCTTATGTAGCTCCTCCGGTAAGAGGTGTGTATTCAACTTGAGCACGTTAACGGCAACATTAGAACTTACAGGGAGGATTTCCCCGTGCGAGGGTCAATGTAGGTTGTGGTTCGCCTGTTGTGGTCCACAAAGTAGGGAATACCATCCACAGTGAACCTCATCTCCCAGCCCTCTGGCAGGGGCTTGTCGTTCAGCAGCCTGAACAACACAAATACACAAGAACAGACATCAGACACACGATTGGAGAAATAAAACACTAAATTGCGATAAACAAATTACAAAAAGAAAATGCGCACTAATGACCAAGATACACAAACCGGAGCATTAATAATTTATGTCCACGTCTAAACACAATATCATATACGACATATGCTACATGTGTGCATATTAAAATGGTCATCTTAACTTAATTGAAAGGGTGAATAGATTTATATCAGAGCGGAATATGAAACAGGAAGTGTTACAAAACATGCCCTTAAATAGAAATAGCAGGGCTTCCTCCAAACTGTGTCACAGTCATTAACTAGCGACACAGCACAGTGTTTAGTCAGACGCTCTTTCCCTTGTGGACACATTTGTTTTGCCCTACCTGCTGGTAACTCCTTAGAGTTTAGGCTACAACAGTTCTTAACAGATGACTAAACCTAAAAGATGGATCGCTGATGTGTCACTCCATTGTTTAGGACCGATGTGCCGTGTTTTAGAAATACTGGAGCCGAGCAAGTGGCTGACACATTAGCGCCTCCTACAGGCAATAAAACAAAACTACAACTAAGTTAAGCAGAAATATTTATAGTCAGTATAATAAAACAAAAAGGTAAGACAGTATCAGGATACACAACACACAGATATACACTCACCCTTGTGTCCTGGGGTCCTCCCACTGTGTCGCCCGAGTCGGGTGATGAACAAAATACACTCTGCCGTTGGTGTCGGTTCTCTTCTCTGACATGAAACAAAACATGTTTAAATATATATATAAATAAAAAAATATAAATAAATATAAATAAAAAAATAAACATATATAAATAAATAAAAAAATATATAAAAAATAAACATATATATATAAATAAAAAAATATATAAAAAATAAACATATATAAATAAATAAATAAATAAATAAATATATATATATATAATGCAGTATCAAATCACTGCTGTGCATTTCTACAAATCAGTCATTTCAGTAACTACAGCAGAAATAAATGTCCAATGCTTATAGATATTTACCCCAACCATGTGGCAGAGGTCCCAGCGGGTCAAACTCTTTGTTGGCCGTAGCTGCCAACTGGTCTTGGAGCTGAGCCAGAGAGAGAAAGGGACACATGTTGATAAAGTGTAAAGAACATTACATTTTAAAAAGGTTGTTAAGAAACACAGAACAGTAGTAGAGTTCAAATGTATCATGAACCCTCTCTGTTAACATTTTGAAGTTCCTCCATCATGGGACTTAAAACATGCTAGCCACAGCGAGCCATTGTTAGTCCAAGTGTGACGCGAGAGAACCCAAAACGTTACTGTATTATAATCATATACAGTGTTTTACATGTTAGTTATTGTTACTTCATTTGGATGTTTGAGCTTCCCTTTGCAGAGCGATGCATGTGCAGAGTTTGACACTGAAATTCAGTTTTCACAGATCCCCGTCTGGTGAAGGTGGAAAGTTTCTCTGTGCTCGCCGCAGATCTCCGTTCAACACGTGCAAACATGATTTATTAACAAGGTAAGTGAACTTCTTAGGGGGAAAACCGTACCTGACACAATTCAAAAGCAGAGTATTTCCAGAGGTCATAAATCATCGAGATGGGATCTAGACATGAATGTTCAAACTGTGCTTCGTGTGAAGTGAATGCAACTCCTCCAGTAACTAATACAGTGACTGCTCTCACCCCATAAATGAACCTCTGGTTAAACTGCTGCATGGCTCCCTGCAGCTGGCTGCGCTGGTGCTGCCACTCTTCATAGTTTCGCACCGACTCCTGCGTGGGGCGTTGCCACGTAGTAGTCCGGGTTATGTGGTCGACATAGTACACCCTACCCATCGGGTCCACCCGGCGCTCCCACCTACAGGAAAAGGGAGGAAAAAAAAAAAAAAAAAAGAGAGGCAGTGCTGAGTTGAATGATTAATGTTTGAATTAAGTCCTATAACACCGATATGAAGATTCTTGAGGAATAAACTCGTCTTTGGAGTATTTATTCTTTATGCAAAGAAGGTTCAATCGTCATACAGAGTGCAAGCAGTGAGGGAGAACAAATGTATATCTGTGTTCATACATTTTTAAAAGACAGTGTGAGAGGGGAGGGGTGGAAGAGTCATATCGCTTATCAGCACATGATACAAAAACAGAAACTGCGCACAGAGTAGTTGGGTGTGCATAAATCAGATTTATGAAACTGATTTACAAACTCATCTACAATATATGTATATAAGTGTAAGAAAAGCATAGCACGAAATGTACCAGTACATTGGTTATTTGTTTTGTAGCCTTTAAGTGTGCATCAGAAAGAAAATGTCTGTTCTAATCTGACATCCTTTTTGTTTTGTTTAATGCTTTATGATTGCACAGTCCAACAGAGGAGAGCAAGAGTCATGTTAGTATTCATAGTGTACAATATGAATGAAGTGTGTTGGTACCCTGAAGGCAGAGGATCAGGCCTCTCCCAGGTTGTCCTTTTCTCAATGTGATCCACATAGTAAAGCCGTCCGTTCTGGTCCGCCCTTTGCTCCCACCTGCAGAGACAGGCGAGTGAGCAAAGACAAAGAACAGGAAAACAGGATTCGGATGGAGGACAACTGCAGATCAAACTGATTCTGTCACTAGAAAACCAGGCAGAATGAGTAGGCATTGGATGAGTCTATACATCGTTTATTTTCATGAACTACTCATTCTGCCTTTAAAATACCTAAAACCTTGCTGCATAATACAATAACAACACGCAAATATTTCTAATTCTGCACTCTAATATGTCTGTTAACCGTGGCTACAGTGGAGATGTGCAGAGCCAAGTGTTGTGTCCCTGCTTTTACCCTGGTGGTAAGGGGCCGTTGCTGATGGGTGTGATTCTGGGAGTTGTTGTGGCCGGAGCTGCTGAGGAAGAGGCCCCTGGTTTGGGTCCACTTGCTGTCTGGGTAGAACCTGCTCCTGCTGCTGCTCCTGCTGCCGCTGCTGCTCCTGCTGCTGCTCCTGCTGCTGCTCCTGCTGCTGCTCCTGGTGCTGCTCCTGGTGCTGCTCCTGGTGCTGCGCCTGGTGCTGCTCCTGGTGCTGCTCCTGCTGCTGCTCCTGCTGCTGCTCCTGCTGCTGCTCCTGCTGCTGCTCCTGGTGCTGCTCCTGCTGCTGCTGCTGTTGCTGTTCCTGCGCCCGAGTCATTCTGCTGATTTGAACACCCACCAGCTGACGCCTGGGATGAGCCATCGGAAGCCGGACATTCGCTCAGCTCACTTGGGGAGGAGCTGCTAGAAGAGGCTGGGGGGGGGGGGGGGGGGGAGAGAAGGAGTGGGAGGACGGCAGAGAAGAAAATCTTTAAGTCTGTAAAATTAATGTGTGGAGCATTTGCTTTGATCGCAGTCATTTCACACGCACAGTTTTTGTATATGAAAGAAAGATCGATGGTATTTGAGAATGTGAAATGACTCGTATGTCAATTTGTAAAAGCTATTGTGATGTAGCTAAAAGCTTTTCCTACTCGGTGAGGCTGCAGGTCTGCAAGGCGTGGGAGGAGGAGGCCGGGCAGGTCTGGGAGGGCGCAAGGCGTTGGAGCCCCCTGGAGATAGGGAAGGAGAACCCGTGCCATTGACTGGATGACCGTTAGGTACGATAACCCACTCCTCTGAGTCACTGGAGGGAGATGTGTCCCTGCTTGACCTGGGGATCAAGATATTTTCTCAAGTTATTTTACAGGTATGCAAGGAGTATTTTAAGTAAACACACAAACTTGATTTGCATAAAACAGCATGTATAGGA
The DNA here is from genome assembly GCF_900634415.1 of Cottoperca gobio. Taxonomy (NCBI): domain Eukaryota; kingdom Metazoa; phylum Chordata; class Actinopteri; order Perciformes; family Bovichtidae; genus Cottoperca; species Cottoperca gobio. The sequence goes on from NC_041359.1 coordinate 22,057,391, forward strand.
CAATGAATAAAAAGTTTACTGAACCTGTTGCCAGTGTCTCCATTTTGTCTTGTATTTCCATTTGAAACAGTCGCTAGAATGACAGAGAAAAAGTAAATAATAATAAATAATTTGAGCTGGTTATTTAAGAGTTGTGATCAAGATAAGTGTTTTTCCTTATCCGCTACAAGGGGTTAAGTACAGAAGGTGTCATATGCTGTACAGATTGTGACGCCCCCTGAGACAAATGTGTGATATTGGGCTATATACACATTTAAATAATGTACAAATGTATTTAAGTAAAAAATGCATTTGTCCGTGCACTCTGGTAAATAAAGTATGTAACGGGCCAATTATCCTCAAACACATATTTGGCATTGCTGCACAACATGTTCCTGTTGCTGAAGAGCTGACACACACTGTTCGTTAATCTTTATACATTTGTGATAAGTAAGAAGTAAGTTCTCTATAAAGAACTCTGATCAGGAGCCATATCCACAACAATTGATGACTAGCTAAAAAACTCTGGCAAGGGGAGAGAAAAAAGGAGCTGAATTAATAGGTTGGTGGCTTTGTGTGGTTCCTTACCATGTTCTCTCTCGGCCGATGCAAAGGTTTCTGGGTCTACCTGCATGCCGTCCAGACAGACTGACAGGTCGCCTATAACATCCCGAGTGTCTCTGTCAGAGCACAGCTGCAGTGTCTGCACCACCTCACATACTGGGGAGGGGGGGGGGGGGGATACAGAATACAGAGTTACACAGGTGCTTATCATTTGCAGGACTGACATCACACCTCAGGTCCAAACACCCACATTGATCAGAACTAAATGAAAGCAAATTGCCACTGAATGGATTTTTCCCAAAGCATAATCTGAGATTTAATAATCGTCTCATTCTCAAGGTATTTGGTTACCGTTTCCAGCGCTGCTAGTGAGAGTGTGGGGCTCTAAAGTTGGCAGGGTCAGTCACTGCGTCAGCTCAAACCACTTTAGTCAAATGAGGTGTAACAAGCAGCATAGCCTCGAGGGGGGCTCCGAGCAAGGTTTTTCAGAATCATGTTTATTATTGTCAAATCAAAAAGGCAAGAAGCTATATAGAAAATGGGGCAGACTTTTATGTCACATGGTTTCAGCATGCTGATGTGAGCCATTGTATTAAGCTGTAAACAGCCCTGTATTCCAGGGAAGAGAGAACCTAGTGAGTGCTGTGCATGTTGGTTGTTAAGCTTATCAAAGCCCAATAAAATCATTCCCATAACAAACACTGGCTGATATGCACTCTTACACAAGTGTGCAGAGTCTACAGAGTGTGCAACATCTGCCAAATATAATATGCCCCTGATAGACAGAGGCACACAAAATGAATACTGAAAGTGAGATTACAAGGGATACAATGTTTTAATATCCAGAAAATAAATAAGCCATGTGGTGGGATCTTTGTCCTGAATCACTCGTAATATTCTGTGGGAATCAACCCCCCCCAAATATTAGCTCCACACTCTGCTCCTTAGACAACACAGATGTTCCATGTTTGAAGTAGAAGTCTACCCAATAGCCTTGTGATGTTATGATTTATAGCACAAAGTTGTTTGATTGACTTACATTATTTATAAAAAAAGGAAACACAAGATTACCACAGGAGAAATAAAAAAGTGTGAACTCACGTTTCAGGTCGTTGGCCTTAAGGGTCTCCCTGATCTCTAGTATGGCTATTCCCAAAAGGATGTCTGCTTTCAGCGTCTGGTGGCTCCAAACACGAAAGATCAGCTTGCTGACGGGAGTCACAATTCTGTGGAAAAGTTTTAAAAAATAACTAAATCAACACCGGAGAAAAAGATTAAGAAGGATCTGTATTGATAGTGAAAGGATTGAGCTGTGCAAAATAAATCAGCTTCTTAACCTCTCTTGATACATCTGTTTTATTGCCGTTATCTAATTCATTAAGTAGACATTCCTGTGTTTGGGTTTCTATGTTTGACATCACCTGCAGTTGAATTGACTTCTGGGCTTTGGGGAGCTAAAAATAGACACATTTTGAGAATTGGTGCAATCCATGATTTTGAGAAGCAGTGCTCTTATCATTAATGCTACAGAGCTTTACTAATAAAATAGCCCTGCGGTGGGTCATTAGTCTTACAGGTAACTTACTTATTTGTACACACTAGGCCCTATTTCAAATGGCACAACAACCTTGGTAAAGTAGTGAGTGTTGGGTGCATGGACTTTGTGAACTCACCTGCCTATTTCCATTCAGATACATCATGTTAATTTAGAATATACCCTCAAAGTACTTAGTTTACTCTTACTGACACAATCACTAAATTCCCAGTTAGGTATGTTTGGACCAGAAACAGTTTGTGTAATGTTTACACTACACAGATGTTTGCTAATAACGGCAATGTTGCATTTATTTCAAATTGATAATATTTCTATAGACAACTCGCACATCATCCAATCATTACTAAGCTATTTGTTAAACTGATTTCTCTGCGATGACACACACACACACACACACAACAGCCGTACTCACACTGTGACGGCCTGCTTCCATTTGGGACTGTGCGTGTTGCTGCACTTCTCAGTCCTTTTCGACTGGCCATCCACGACCACCTCAACATAAGGGCTGGGACCAAACCAGTTCTTTTTGTTTTCCTTCAGCTTGGCTGAAAGCACTAGAAAGCAGAAAACACCAAAGTGAAATTGATATGAAATATAATTAAGCTTTCAGTAGATTTGAGCAGAATTCATCATAAGTTGCATCTGGTAAAAATGCAACAACTTGCCAATACCATGAGCATATAAATATAAACCAACACTTCCTGTAGCCTCCCTGTACAGAACACAACAAGTCAGTGGCAGATCTGAAGGCATTTTTTCTGCCTATTACCAAAGTCAAACAATTCTAAACACTACAACTTTTATCAATTTGTTTCTAAGTTGTGTTGATAGACAAGCTTGCTCAAATCTTACAAAGATAACTGATAACTTACCTGTGACTTGTAATTGGGCCTTCATGGTGCATCCATAACACTGCAGCCTTGTTTGGCTACACCGAAAGGGCCCGGGAAACCTAGGTTAAACATTTCAGATGAATTTGCTCTTTAGTATAAACTGCGCACACATTTTAACATAGTTTCTCCTGTATAGTCCCACTGCAAGACAACCTCGTTTAATTATTTCCTGACTCTGTTACTCATCGTATACTGTATTATTGTACAGCTCTACACACTCTATGTAGCCTATAGATCATGTTAGTGTACAGGCATACAAAATGCATTTAAAAGCACGTTACCAGTGACTTAATTTAATCTTAGCTATTTCAAGAAGCTGCCGTGCACCTTCCATAACGGAAAATCCCATCCTTAACTTGGCTACATTTAAGTCTCACTAAACCTTCCCTGCTAATCTTAGACAGGAAGAAGGTCTTTCAATGCTATACAAGGGAGATAGGCTAATATAAATATGAATATATGAATGTTGAGTATATGAGACAGTAAGTTGTCAAAGAGGTTACGTGTGCTCTGCAACATGAAGGTAGTAACGTACAACTGTAGCTTAATGGCTTTATCTGTCAGGTTAGCAGGGGGGTTAGCCAGCAGGAGATGTGTTGTCAAGACAACTTCTAGGCTTTTGTAGGGAAACGATGTCGATTGTAAGATTGTTAAGATGTATTATTGGTTAGAATGATAATGGTTTTTTTTATGAATAACTGAGAGAAATTGAGAAGTTTCACCACCTGGGGGCAACTTTGTTAGCCGACGTCCTGAACACCGAGGCTACAGCTAACCGTGCATTAACTAACGTTAGTTATGCTAACCCGCTCAGGCACCTTGAGCCGCTTCGATCGTGAAATCAAACACATCTCACACCTCGCTTACATTCAGTAAAATACAAAGTGACCCTACCTGACAAGAAGCAGACGATAAAAGGCCCACCAGACTTCAGTTTCGGCTATTCCTAGCTTGTTGACAGGTAGCTGCCTGCCATCAGCACAGCCCTGTGTTCCGCTAGCCAGAACAAGACTAGCTTTTCCGGTGGGCGTTTTCACAATAAAATCTCTACAGCACCACAATGTTGACTTCTTTTTTTTTTTTTGCACAACTGTAGGCTACTATACTATAACTATAATTTAAATTGCAAAATAAACATGAAAGTATTGCTGGCCTTAAAAATAGTAGTCTCCAAATTTAAAAATCTACTAACTTTTTCTGGAGCTTTCAACAAAATCACAGGGTCTTCATCAGTGAATGGAGCTTGCTCTGTTTTCATGAAGATGGATCAGTCTGACGTAACTGTCTCGTGGATCTGGATCAATTTTATTAGTCATATTTTATCTTGGGGCGGCATTAGCTCAGTCAGTAAGGCTGGCTTAGGAACCAAAGGGTTGCTGGTCCCCGAATCAGACCAAGTATGGAGTGTGGACTGGTACTTTGAGAGCTACCAGGTCACCTCCTGCGCACTGCCGAGGTGTCCTTGAGCACCAGAGCCCCACACTGCCCACTGCTCCTAATACTAGGATAAGTTAAATGCAGAGTCTAACCAGTTCCTTCAATTTGTTAATTTTAAATATAATATGTGTATGATAGTTTCATCAAATTGAGCAAAATATTGTCTCTTGTATCTCTTACATTAGTGATTAATGGTACAGTATTGCCAGTTTTGGGGCTGCATGTGTGTCACCAGACTGTATGGTGAATAAAACAGTTCAGTATGGCCGCTGTACTCAGTCATACACTATTAATGCCTTAAGAAATGTGTCTTGCTACATGTGTCCCATTTAAAACTCCTCTCTTGCCCATTGGATATGTCTGTGTAATTGTATGTGATTTTATCAAACACTCTTGTATTTTTGCAACTATTCGACTTCATTGTTTAGTAAATATTATTAGTAGTAGTGGTAGTAATAGTTTTTAATTATTTAAACTTTTATTTTGAAGGCTAAAACGCCATGACGTAGGAAACTTATATTGACAAACAAAACAACTGTTCATTATTAAACGATTTAAAAAAGCCCTTACATGTCTTTAAATTGTGTATTAACCTTCACTGTACCACCTGGTCTGATTCCTACACTGTGTGTTGCGTTAGTTAATAACACAAACATAATAACATTACATTAATGATGATCAATGGCGGCATGCGAAACGCCATTTTCTTAGCCACGCCCACTCCTGTAGTCCTCGCGCTTGATCTCGTGATAGCGGTCAGCTGATATAGCATCTTCCATGTCTCTATTTATGAAAAACATGTTATTCAGCTAGTTAAAAGGAGAACAACATTCACTAATAAGTCTCAACGACCACTGAAGATGTTGTCTCGTCTGCTGAAGGAGCACCAGGCGAAGCAAAATGAGCGGAAGGAGCAGCAGGGTGCGTGACTGCCTAGCTAGCGTGCTAACAGATGCTAACAGATGCTAAAAACAAAGCTGAATGGGTTGTGTCAGAAGGGCTCGTAGGTCCACCATAGTACTCTTGATTTACTTGTCTGTGTTAATGTTTTTATTTGCACAGAGAGACGCAGGCGTGAAGCTATTTCTGCTGCCACCTGTCTGACAGAAGCCCTGGTAGACCACCTTAATGTTGGGTATGAAAATGCTGCTGCTAGCCCCCTGCTGTTTTCTTTTGTTGTTTCCAGAGGTTTAGCAGACATCCAGTTGTTACACGACATAGTTGTCGGCAGTACCGGGAAGAATGTACTCATATCTTGCACTTAAGTACTAAAAAAAAGTACTCATTATGCAGATTTACTCATTTCAGATCATGCATATTATATTGTTGAAGTATGAACTATTGATGCATTAATGTGTACATCACTTTAATGTTGCAGGTGTTAAAGGTAGGGATAATTTGAATTACTTTATATACTGCTGGATAGCTTGTGCATTTCCCCCTGGGAATCAATAAAGTATTATCTTAACTTAACCTTTATTGATAAATCATAGTATATTTGTTGATTGTATTTAGTTCTTATTCATCTGAGTCAACCAAGTAACTAGTTATCAAATACATGCTGTGGAGTGAAAAGTACAATATTTCACTCTGTAGTGCAGTAGAAATATAAAGATGAGTACTGTACTCCTCCTGATATAAGGCACATGTACTACTTGAGGATGAAGCACTTTGTAATGGTAGTTTTGAAAGGTGCTACTACTTCTGCCTCATAAACATGAAGTCCTTGAAGTCACAGGTATAGATTGTTTTAGATACCCTGGTTCACACCACATATTTCGGTCAAGCTGGACCCACCAACAACTCTTTCTGAGCCAACAAAAATAAAGCAATCTATTCTTAGCAGGGTTGTGACACAACTACAAACAGTACGTTAAGACTGTTAACATTTTGAAAGTTAAAAGCTTAAAGAACAAGAGTGGTATGCAAAGACCATTGTTATGCTGCTCCTTTAGGAAAAAGATTATGACCAAAATCCTTTAGTGACTTGGTAAGATTTAGTCTTGTTTGAATATTACAGTATGTTTTCAGAGATTAATGACTTAGACTCTCAAATAGAATTTTACGCTCACATGCCCCAATGGATATATTTATACTAGGGCTGTCAAATTAGTGCGTTCATTTCGATTAATTAATCACAAAACATGTAATTAATTAGATTTTATTTTTATTTTGCTTGACAGCCCTAATTTATACATAATGGTATATTTGCATGTAGTAATTATACCAAGCGCTTCTCATTGTTGTGTCCTGTTTTAATTTAGAGTTGCCCAGGCGTACGTAAACCAGCGTAAACTCGACCATGAGGTGAAGACTCTCCAAGTGCAGGCGAGCCAGTTCTCCAAACAAACTGCTCAGTGGATCAGTATGGTGGAGGGTTTTAATCAGGCCCTAAAGGTAGGATACACTCTGTCGGCAGGCAATTCATCCAAAAAACAAAGCTTTTCTGTCATGTAATCTTCTTATATGCCATATCAACCTTTTATGTTTCACAAGTCTGCAGCTGTCGTATCAATAAGTGCCCTTACTTTGTATTGCTATTTGCAAAGTTGGGTTCTGTTAAAGGACATGAGGTCCTTTATATCATATATCAAATAGTAACACTTGCAGTCAGTATCGCATTTATTTAAGTTGAATGTCGCACGTAATATGAGTGGGCTCACAATTATGTGTGACCCTCTTACATTATACTAGTAATATGACTAAGTGTTAATATCACAAGTATTGCTGTCCGGAGCGATATTCAGTTAAAACTTATGAAACCAAAAAGCAGGAAATATCCTTCTTTTAAGAGGCTAAAAACAGCATTTACTGCCATTCTTGCATGAAAAATGACTTTACCAATGTATTAATTATCCAAATAGTTCGGATTATTTTTTATGTCAATCGAGTAATAGATAAATCCACTAATGGTGGCCGCTCTAATCAAAACGTACAGTTGCTGTCAGGTTTACTAAAAGCACATTAGTTTCATTCAAGGGATCTGAGCGGATTTGACAGGTGGTGAAAGCAATTCATCAATGAGTTTCCACTCCCTCTACAATCATCCAGCTTATATCACCCTCACAGATGGGGGGGGGGGGTGTGTACACAGTGGTGATACTAATTCTGTTTCTATACTCTCTCTTTTTTTTTTTTTGTACAGGAAATTGGGGATGTGGAGAATTGGGCCCGCAGTATTGAGATGGACATGAGGACCATCGCCACTGCTCTGGAGTACGTTCACAAAGGTCAACTTTAGTCTGCTTCCTCATAAACTTCATGATGGGACGTTTATAGCTGAAACTAAACACGCTGGAATGAAACAGAAAACCCAGCTGACTCCTATCAGCAAAGATGCAAGCGGCAATGTCTTTGCTCGTCTACGTGCTCGTCTGAGTGGGATGATACTGATGGTTACTTTGTTCAGAGAAATGTTCAAAGTCTTAGGTCTAACATCTATTTTGTAGCGACTTCACTTAAACATTTTTGGCGGTCAGGTATTGAATACATGGGGGGGGAAAGCCAAATGTCATTATGGATTTTTGAAGGTGTTGCATGTAAAAACGTACTTGTTGTTGTTGTTGTTTGCCACCTGTCTCCCTAAAAAGATTTTTATGGGAGGGCTTCTTTTCAGCACCTGATACCTAAATTATGTCATCGCTTCTGTGATGACTTCACTGTTTTTGTCAGACAACTTATTAAGTTTTGTTAACATTTAGTGATGGAGTATTATTTTTAATAAAGTAAAAAAAAATCACGTTTTTGTTTTTCAAGGTAAATTTAATCCAGCGCTAAAGTGTATGTAAACATACAGTATGGTATTATTATATAAAAAAGGATAAAGGAAAAATGTACATGAAGGGATCCTCTTGTGAGGATGTTCATACCCACAATCGGTGTCAGTAGTAGCCAGGAAAAGATTAAATGTTATCTAAACAAGTGTAAAAGAAATCTGAAAGTTCAGACTCGGAGATGTGTTAAATACCAATTTAACAAATGTTTGATACTCAGGAATATATGTAGTAGTTAAAGGACTTCTGGGTCATGGATTGGGGACAAAGTTCTGCAACAAAACTACTGGTAAAGCACTAAACACACAATAATTGATAAAGATTTGCCTTGCTAGGGTGATTGGACAATCCATTGAATGTGTGACTTTAAGGAAAGTTATGTAATGACGCACGTGTGTGTGTTGAGTTCACATAATTGCAGGCGTGTTTGGTAACCAATTGCACTTACAATTCACTGCGTATAATTAGGATAGAAAACCAGTGTCAATAACTAGTTAACACCCTTGATCCTTCAGTTTGCACTTCACATGGCATATAGATATGCCTGTTTTCTGTGTTAAGAAAAAGGAATCTTACTTCAAGCTCATAGTGTAAAAATATGGAACGTTTTTTTTTTTATAGAGGATGCAATTATGAACCAATCGTTCAAGTACTTTCCCTCATTGCACCAGGGTTTTATTGAATTAATGCATTGATAAACAAGACAATATACAGTACAATAGTAGTATAATGCATACATTGTTAATAATGAGCCAATGAGATTATGCACATTTTTGAGTGTGCAAAGGCTTTAACATGTGGGATTATTAAAACATAAAGTACTTCTACTGTGTACCCTGGGAACCACCAGGTTCTAAAAGAAAAAAGGAACCGGCAAGATTTCATGTGGAAAACGTAAAAGAACCTGATATATTGTGGAAGCTGTGAGAAGTTGGAATAGCTTAAAACAAAAGTTCTTTGATATCCAAGTTCACATTGTGTACAGAAGGTTCTCGGTAAAGTCTGTAATTCCCACCACTTTTTCTTTAAACACACACATGCACAAATTGTTATGGATTGGGGATTACCAATTGCGGACTTGTCTTAAGGGATAAACCGAAGGGATAAAGTCTCTCTGACCAGCCTCCCTGAGTTAAGACAGAAGAATAACCTGAAAGGGAAAGGGAAGCGGACGGATAACTCGTGGAGATCCATCACTTCTAAAAGAGGTAAAGGTAGGATAATACCGTTTTTGTATAATCATCTCTCTCACCATTGAATTACGACACAGTACTTTCTCATTCTTCCATGCTCTGATTAATATTAATATTAATAATGATCACAATTTCCTGTTGCGAATGTATCACAGGGTAATTTTATCCATGAGACGATGAGTTTAAATGTTTATAACGAAGGCTTACAGCAAACTAATTGAGTTTTATGAATATTTGAGGTATTCTGGTATAGCTCAGTATATATTCACTAGTGTTGATTTAGAATATGCTTAACCTGAGTCGTAATTCTACAGGATGAATTATGTCTTCATTAATTCTCTCATGCCAACAGAAACCGTATGGCGACTGTATCTTATTTAATGTTGATATCATGCATAACATAACCCATAGAAGTATCTTTTTCTCACTAATAAGACAGAAAACTAATTGGTTTTCAGCAATGAGAAGCTTAAGCAGCTCCGTCACGGGCATTACATTTATGCTTCAAAACAATGCACCCCTCCCTCCTCGGGTCCCCCCCTCCTTTAAAAATGCCTTTCTTTCTTCCATAAGAGTATTAACCAAAGATTTCTCATGTGCCCAAAGCAGTTCTGTATTACAAGCCTCTCTTCTAAGGCCCTCTGTGAACAAACTCATTGTATCCCATAGTTATCAAAAGAGGTTCGATAAACCCCTAAATATTATGAAATCGAGTAGGGATTTGGTTAAGTGGATTCCTGAAATAAGTGTGTATCTACTTTTTATTCCCGGTCCTGAAAAATCGGATTTAGCAGTCTGCCGTGTCAATACCGAGTAACATTTGCTCAACATGTTTTTTCAGAAAGTGCTAAATCCTCCAAGTGACCAAAAATCCACCTCTAATCCTGGAAGCAGCATGGATACGCAGTTTGTCTATGACCTTTTAGGGTAAGAATCACCAATGCTGCACTACTTTTTGGGCAGTAATTTGGCAGCTGTAGCCTAATCTTATAACCTCCAAGCTCTCACATCTAGAATATTATCCCAAAGATCCAATCCATGCCTTCCTCTTGTCCAAACCTCTCTGTTCTCTTCCAGGGAAAATGCTTGGTTATACATCAGCGCTACCCTCGTGGTGTTGTGGATTATCGTGTGGCTGTACAGAGACAGCCTGGAGATCGAGGACATCACTGACAAGTATGTCTTTGTGACCGGCTGCGACTCTGGCTTTGGAAACCTTCTGTGTAAGAATCTTGATCGTAGAGGTTTCCACGTGCTCGCCGGCTGTCTCACAGAAAAGGGAGCTGATGACCTGAAGAGGTCGGCGGGGCCTTGTTTGAAGACTGTCCTGCTGGATGTGACCAGTCAGGACAGCATCGAGAAAGCCATGGAGTGGACCAAGAAGGAAGTCGGCGATAAGGGTGAGAGATCATGCCGCATTATTTAAATATGAGATGGTAGATGTGTAAAGATTTTCTTCTACCTTTTGTCTTTTTTGTAGGACTTTGGGGTATCGTGAACAACGCTGGACGCTCATTACCCATGGGTCCTTCAGAGTGGATGAAAGTGGAGGATTTCCACAGCACGCTGAAAGTGAATATGAATGGAGTGATTGGCATGACGATCACCTTCCTGCCCCTCGTCAAAAAGGCTCAAGGCCGCATTGTAAACGTAGCATCGGTGCTGGGCAGGGTGGCTGCCAACGGCGGTGGATACTGCATCTCCAAGTTTGCGGTGGAGTCTTTCTCTGACTGCCTCAGGTAAGTCTTACACAAGCTCATCAGATACGATAACAACCTGGGTGCATTATTATACTAAAAGAAAGTGTGTTTTGGAGCAAGTTAGCCTTTATTGTTATTGACTGGGAAAAGCACAAACTCCCTCAATAATCCTCAATAATCCTCAATAATCCTCTTCTTTTCTCACTTTTAGTAACACGTGTATTCTAATCATAAGAACAAATAGTCCTTCAAGTAATAATCTCCACCTCATCGTTGTCCCATGAAGGAGATTTGGTTTGCAGACAGGGTTTTATATGAAACAAAACAAACAATAGCACACGTTCAGAGCAATAAAACATATTCCATCCAACAAATTGCTGTAATACACAAAAGAAACTGCCTCAGCATATGCCAGACAGACAAATAGTGGCTCATGAGACCAGACAGGATTGTGTTTTCAATTCTTCCACTCAAGCTACTACGCCCTTTTACGAAAGGTTTATTGTAAAAAGGTTACAGCCGGTGTAAGAAAGTTGTTTCAAGCTCTGTTTAAATAATACCATGAACTGTCATGTGCGATGCTGTCCTACGTGACATTTCTGTTTTCAGGAGAGATATAAACTACTTTGGAATCAATGTGTGCATCATTGAGCCGGGGTTTTTCAAGACAGCGGTGACAAGCCTCGACCCCCTCGAGAAGGACCTGCATCGCCTGTGGAACCAGCTCAGCCCTGAAGTAAAAGCCAGCTATGGAGACAAGTACCTTGATAAATGTAAGCAGACTGCTAATCTATATGTGGACTGAAAATACAAAAAACCTGTATCTGTTTGATGTTACATACATGTTGATTTTAAATTATAGTATGAGCTTTAAAGTCCCATTGAATGTATTGACACTGAAGGCAATGTAAAACATCCAATCAAAAATACTGTTACATACTTTTAAAGAAAAGTATATACATTAGGAAATGTAGGACTTTAAAACATCACAAATCTCACTCATTTCACAATACATAGATTTGTAGGTGAAGTAAGTTGTATGCACTAAATGTCTTTTCATTGATTCTCATTTTCAGACATCAAGGTCCAGCGTTTGATCATGAATGCTATCTGCGACACTGACCTCACCAAGGTGACCAGCTGCATGGAGCACGCCCTGACCGCTGCCTACCCACGAACCAGATACAGCCCGGGCTGGGATGCCAAGCTTGTCTGGATCCCCCTCTCCTACATGCCTTCCTGTGTAGTCGACATCGGGCTGAAGCTGGTGCTGCCTCGCCCGTCAAAGAGTGTTTAACTCATGATGCCCTTGAAGAAATGTCTTTAAAGTTATCAGCCGTTTTGTGTCTTTTTATGTCATTTTGATGCAGCGCAGAGGTTGACTTAAATACATTAATCTGTTGCCTTTCAAAATACCCGTATTCCTTATCTACATCGGCCATGCAAAAGTATTTTTTCCCAAAGTCTGCCTGAGACATTTAGACAATATGAGAGACAATAATAAAACTGTATTGTATAGTTTAATGTGCAATTATTGTTTGTATTGTTGACCCTATGCTGTGACACTGTTATTTATGTTCCTTGATATGGATGCTGTTAAACATCAGAGGCTAGAATAAACAGGATTTTCTCGATACTCAAAGACGCTTGATGGCATTGCATTAATGATTTTAGACATTTTGTTGGTATTTTCGTACGGAGACACACTTTGAAAGTCAGAAACACTGGAACAGTCGAAACTTTACCAGCATTAGAATCAGTCCTGCTTTCCCTTATTGTATAAATAACATCAGTTTATATTCTGCCATATTAAAAATACACCAGGTGGTGCTAAAATTTAAATAAGGTTTTGTAAAAACAGCATTTTGTGCTCACTATTATGCAGTAGTAGTATAATATTTAGTGTCAGTCTAATGAATTGAAAGGTTGTGTATTTAAATCACCCGTGTAATATCGAGATATTTCGGGTTAATACCTTTCTTTGTGTAGTTTTGTCTTCTATTTTTGTGTGTTAGATGTTAAAAATACACACACTCTTGTGTTCACTCTCATTTAATTCACTTTTATTTGTCTTGATAACATGTTTTGTTGCTCGCAGTTCATATAAGTTATCAGTTCAGTTAGTTATCAGTTAAGCCATTGAAGGAATGTACTAAACAGGTTCAGCTGTTAGTGATAGTAATAATAAACTGAGAAGCTTGTTGGACCATGTGTTGTTACACAACAGGTCAAAGACTTTCTTTCACTGAAATATCCCTGAATACAGTAGTTAGTGGCAGGTATGGGGTTATATGATTTTTTATCAAGAACTTAAACATTAAGAAAAAATATTCTTTCAACTCTGATATTGTTGGTCAGTTTAATTCGTAATACTGAATTATGTGGTAACAAAAAGTTAAATGTATCCTGATTCACACCCATAAAGTCTCGTGGCAGCCTCTGCTCTCAAAATACATTTCTAGCCCCTAATTGGCTACTGTGTCTGTCAGTCAAGAGACAGCTGCCACACGAGGTGGTGTGCCTGTAATTTAAGACATATACCCCCCTGCTGCTTTCAGGCACCCCTCGTAAAATCATATATTCCTCTTTTAACTTTATGGCGCATGTTGAGACATTGATAACGACTGTCTCTAGAATCAAGTTTTTGTATTATTATTATTATTATTATTATTATTATTATTATTATTATTATTATTATTATTATTATTATTATTATTATTATTATTATTATTATTATTATTATTATTATTAAGTCAGGTGTTTCAGAGCTACTGTTTGTATATTGAAGTGCATAAATGTGCTGAATATCAGGCATATCATTGATTATTTTAACCAGTGGTGGAAGAAGTACTAAGATCTTCTAGTTAAGTAACAGTTGCAATAACACAGTGTATAAATACTCTTTACAAGTATTCAACTCATTCAACTTAATTAAAAGTACAGAAGTATTAGCATCAAAATATACTTTTAATCCAAAAACTGAAAGTACTCATTATGCAGAATGGGCCATTTCAGAATAATGTATGATATTATTGAATTATAATTATTGATGGATTGATATTATACATTACTTGAATGTGTCATCTATTAAAGGTGGAGCTTTTTTTTATTTTTGCTATATATAGACTTTCTAAATATATGCCTATTTCCAGGTGGCATAAATAAAGTCTCATCTATATCCATAATAATACACCATTTTGTTGTTAATGATATTTGGTATTATTAATCTGAATCTGCAAAGTAACTAGTGGAGTAAAAAAAGCCTTTTGTATATACCTCTTTTCGAGTAGAAGGAGGCTTTAAAGTAGGTTTTGCAGAACATGTACATAGCCTATTTAAATAAAGTACAAGTACTTTAAAACTGTACTTAAGTGCAGTACCTGGGTAAATGTTAGTTTCTTTCCACCACTGATCGTTTCGATTAAGTTTAGCGAAAAAAAGTTCAGGAGTCGAAAGCTTAAAAATCCCGACGACACTTGAAAGCAGCAAAACTTCAGGCTGTCAGTGACCTCGCAGGAGCTGTCGGATAACAGCTCTACTAAACCACGCAGCAGCGTTATCTGCTGTGTTTTCTTCACCGTCAGTCAAGCTGTCCGATCGGGTTTGTGAGTTACCATGCACTGTCTGAGGGCGCTGCGTCTCTCCAACTCCGCACAGCTGATCGTCAAACACACAGATGCGGCGAAGAAGGTGTTCATCATCCAGCCAGCATGTTGCCTGAGCACAAAAACAACAACAACAACGTCCCAGCGACCACCGTCGACACACTTGGATCATTTCCAAGTCAAAATGTAAGTGTCTGTGTGATAAAGAGCTCAGTCTCAACACCTGAGTGTGCTGCTGCCGCGGATTCAGCCATGTATTAGGACACATGTCTATTTATAGCGACTGCTTCAGAAGTGGTCATATCAGACCAAGTGTCAGTTATCAGCATGTGTCAGCTATAAATTGGTATTAGCACTTTGATGTGGGAGGTTTTAAAGCAATTTGAGGCATTCAACAGACCCGCAAATCTCCTGGATACAAACTGCTGTTGCACCTGTCAAAAAAAATATAATATAATAATAATAAAAAAAGAACCTGCAGAAACAATCAAAAAATCTATGTTTTTGTCATGTTGACTTAACTGCAAATGTATCTGAATGGTATCTTTTTTCTTATTTTGGACATAATAGTGACATTAGAAGTTAACTTGCAGAGTATTGTTGCGTGATTGAATGACCCAGCTGGGTCTTAATTAGCAACATTATTTAGCGGAAATTATAATTTCAAGCCATGTGTTCTGGAGCCCTGTGTTGGTGAAAAACACGCACAAATGGTCATTTTTCCTCCCTTTTTTTTGAGACTTTAAATCTTCACTTCATCAGGAATGGTTATTCAAAGCCCCCCAGCTCGAGAGTGGAAGACATGCTTTTCTACACCATCACAGATGGAAAAGAGCAAGTCCCCGTAACATACTTTACCTCAGTAAGTAGCTAAAGAAACACCAACCATCCAATATTCTATCTATTATCTATCTATCTCGTTATTATGTTTCCATCGGGTCCACTGTTGTTTGCAGGCCCTGAAGAAAACCGGCCTCCACCCGTCAGACCCTCGACTAAAGGACTGCATGGAGAAGCTCCGACAGGCTGTGAATGAATCTATTGGTGAGGTGATGATGGACAGAGAACTTTTCCACAGGTGAGACAGCTACTTACTACAGCAGCAGAACACTTCAATTCAAATAGTTCACCCCCGAAACACAATAACATGTTGCCACGGTTTTACTGGCTCTACCCATCCCAATGCAGTAGTAGAGTTATAAATGGTCTTCCACCAATGCAGAGGGAGGAAACGGGTCACACCTGGGATTGTGATTGGTCCCATTGTATTTGGAAATGCACTTGAGTTATAATAACAGATCATTGTTTAAATATTTGCTTCTGTAAACATTATATGTTCAGTATGATTAGGAGTATAGTTCAGTTAAGCCAGCAATCCTTAACACATGTGCTGTGGTTTTATTTTCTGTGTGTATTCTGTCAAAAGCCTCCAAATTAGCTTTAATGCAGCTTTAATGAGAAACATAGCAACAGAATCATTGATTTATTGACATGATTGACATGTGATAATCCTCCAAAGTTTCTCACTTTGTTGCTTTTTATTCTGGGAGTGTTTCTCTTCTACAATTCCCCTCACATTGGACTTGTATCTCACCGCTGTCTCATGGTGTTTTGTTTTCCATTCGCTCCCCAGCGCAGCCATGCAAACTATTTTTAGTCTGACCTTCTGATAACAATCCATTCTAATGAAGCATTTGTTGAATGTGACCTGCTGCATGTCTCTGCTGCATGTCTTTCTTGTGTCTCGCCTTGTCTCGAACACATACTTCCCATTACTAATTATAAGTTATTTATGACAAGTTCAAGAACAATGTGAAGAATGTCAGAACTACAGGATGTTGACACAGCTCCATGATTACATCTATAACTTAACGCAATTTAGTTAATACTTTTGTGAATGTTCTTGTCTCTGTTGATTAGTATATACAGGAGCTGGCCAAAACAAGTCATTAAACATTCATGAAAACACTTCAAGAAAAGCTAACAAGTGTGCAAAGACAGTCAGAACGTGTACAACATGTGGTGAAATGTTCCTTTAACTTGACTAGCCAAAACCAAGGTGTGAAAGTCAGTGTTATGTAATTAGCGTGTCAGGACAGCTTTACTTGTTGATCAAAGCTAAGGCTTTCCGCTTAGACTGATGGCTGACAGCTGCTGCTCCCACACCAGCGAATGTACACACACACACACACACACACACACACACACACACACACACACACACACACACACACACACACACACACACACACCACGTGTACTACAGTAATATTTTCGGTTGGAGCTCCTGAGCGCCTCTGCATTATGTTGTTTTTCTTTCAGGTGTGTGGGTGGAAACATCGTCCTGTTGATCCAGGCCTTCAGAAAGAAATTTATCATTCCTGAGTTTGATGTGTTTGCTCAAAAAATTAATGAAATCTACCACGCAGTGCAAATCCAAAGTGATGGGAAGGTATGAATTTGTTGTTTGTTTATAAAAAGAATCAAATCATTGTTTAGGTTCTTGTGAAGTCAAGGAGTGTAGAAACATATAGTAAAGTGTAATGTTGGTTAAGCCTTGGTTACTGATTTGTATACCTATTTCGCATGTTGTAATATGTATTTGGTGTAGTCGAGCACAATCTACAGTTAAAGATTGGCATGGCTTTCATTAAATTCATACTGCCAACTAACTATTTTAATGCATCAGAATGAACACTGAAAATGCATAATGTAGGAATCCTCATCATCTCCCATTTCACTGACTTTTCCTTACTTAAACTTCCTGTGCGTACAAAATAATACTTACGCCTCCTCTGATGCGGTGCTTTTAGTTGTGACTCTTTGATTTAACTCTTCCTGTGTTTCTCTTATGTTTTGCTGCTTCAGGTTGCAGACTACATCCCCCAGCTGGCCAAGTTTAGTCCAGAACTGTGGGGCGTGTCTTTGTGTACAGTGGATGGCCAGAGGTATGAATTAAAGATTTGTACTTGACAAAAAAAGATCTCACCACAAGGTCCATTTAGTAGCTTTTGTGGAGCTTTTGATTGCACCACACAGTTCTTCCAGGTGTGATTGGCAAAGACAATCTGTAACCTTTCTGTCCTCTTCCTCCAGACACTCCGTAGGCGACACCAAGCAGCCGTTCTGCCTGCAGTCCTGTGTGAAGCCCCTGCAGTACGCCATCGCCGTCCACGAGGGGGGAACGGAGAAGGTCCACCGCTACGTTGGCATGGAGCCCAGTGGATTCAAGTTCAACATGCTCTCGCTTGATGATGAAGGTGTGTAAAGCCTCATCACTGTCCTGCTGGATTATAAAGGCTTTCAACAACCAATGTGGGGAAATGCAACTGCAAGATATCTATATTTACTCAATGCATCTGTCTCATTACTCACTGGATGGATTATTTCTTCCACCAGATGCTCCAATTGTCACATCACATTTTCACCTCATCATATCTTTTTACATTTTATCTTGTAGCAGCTGGGTCTGAGGCTCAAAATAAAAGTTAAACTTCACATTAGATGTTATCTTATGACCGTTTCTGTCTTCAGAGAACAATTACTTAATAATAAAAAGCTTTAGAGCTAAAACTAGTTGATTAGTCGATCAGCAGAAACTCACATATCAAGCACAAACACACAGACTGTATATAATGATGTACGATATGACAACTCCCCAAGAGTGAAGGTAAAACATCTCGCTCGCCCCCTGGTGGCTGGCTGCAGTATGGGCCATAAAGCCTCTCCGTGTTAGCTGATGGGACATGGGCCAAACTAAAAGTACAATACATTTTCCAAATATGGTTTCTGTAATTTTGGATAGTTATTATCACGCTGCTGTATGTTCAAGTGTTTCAATTAGTTATTTGATACTATAAACAGGAGTGAAACGTCATGATTGACAGCTGCTCTGAGTGAAGTAATCGTGGAGCCGAGGCTCAGGAATTGTACGAGAGAGGAGATGTAACTTTTAATTTCCATAACCGTCACACGTCTTTGTAATAGAGCATGTGTCAATGGGATCATAAATATATTAATAGAGATATTATGGTTAGTTGTTGTGTCTTTCTAGCCAAAGAGCTAGCATGGAGCTAACGTAGCGGCTAGGTGGTTCACGCTAACAAGCTGTGGCTGTAGCTGTGGTTTTTTCAATTGTTCCACTATATAGACTACAGGAGCAATTGATTGATCACAAAAAACAATCAACAGATGAATCAATAACTACAATTATTATTAGCTGCAGAGCCTAGCAAGCTCGTATCAGAAGTGTTATTGTTTTTTCTCTCAAAATCAAGACCACAGCTTAATCGCAGCATGTGCAGCACCTCTTTGACTCTCAGTTAATATTAAACTTCATTATGGTACTTTGTTGTTTCAGTATAGAAGTCCCCATTAACATGGTGTCTTATCTTGTTGTCCCTTCTCCCAGATAAGCCCCACAACCCCATGGTCAACGCTGGAGCCATTGTGATCAGCTCTCTTATCAAGGTAAACAGATGGACATGTACGGCCTGGTGTGTGACGGTTGAGTGAGCACATACAGTAAATCACTCTCCATTCAGTAAAAAGTCAGTGAGCCAGATCATTAAAAAAAAACTTTTGGTACTGTTTCTATTTAATGTTCACAAAATGAGTCCCACTGGACATGAAGTTTGTAGAATATCAATTAAGTTGGCTTTACTCCACACGTAAAAGGTCATTTCAATATACTGCTGCTAATATTCAGCTGATTTTTGGATATGCATTTATTGCATACATGAGTGTCAGTTAATGTCATTATTTTTTAACCTTTATTGAAGTGTTTTTAACTAGAACACTGCAAAGTATTCAAACTGATTCTGGAAAAATATTCATCTTATTTTGTATTTGTAGAAAATCAGTGACTCATTTTAAATGATAAACTTGTCCCGCGAGCGTCGGTACATTGTAGTTTAGAGCCTGCAGGTTGTTGAGTGAGTCTGTTGATGCGATGACGATCTTTATGACAAAGCCCGGGGGGGAAATGTCACGAAGCAACAGTAACAAGTTACTAATATATCTTCAAAAAACCCTTGTGAGAAGCGTTAACTTATTGACTGAATATGCGTAACCTATGTTTTAGCAACAGTGTTTATGTTTTTCACAGTTATCTGTAGTCCTGTGTTGTGAAATACTTGAGCTCTGTGGTTTACGATCACTGCCTATCTTTAATCTTGTACTGTACCAGCTGATAATAGGGTACTAAATTCTGCAATCAGTGATGCATTCATGTATTGTTCCACACAGTGTAAAGCAGTAGTACTGTTGTCAGTCAAGTTCATAAATGTATTAATGGTATGAATGTAGCAATTACAATCAACGCAGGCAAATGACTCTTGCTTTATTTTCAGCCTCGTTCAAATAAGGCCGAGAAGTTTGACTATGTAAGTAGTGTGCCTCTTCTCTGTTAACACCATGAATATGAAACTGAGGGCTGATTATGTCAGCGTTCAGAGATGCTGCAGTACACGTACAAGTTTGTCTTTGTTTGCCTAGGTTATGGAGTTTGTGAAAAAGATGGCAGGCCAAGAGTATGTGGGATTCAGCAATGCCATGTGAGTGTACCGTTGAATAAATATGAGGTATTTCAAGTTAATATATCTTCGTTTAGCACACTTCAGTTGAAAGACAGTGTCGGGCAAATTGCCTGTCTGCTGCTCTTTTGCATTATTAATGTTTCCGTATTGACCCCTTCTACCGCTCCGTCTCAGGTTCCAGTCAGAAAAAGAAACGGGCGACAGAAACTTTGCCATCGGATACTACATGAAAGAGAAGAAGGTCAGTTACATAAATATGTGGGGTTAGAAACGCTTTTTATTTTCTGTTCTGTTTGCTGAGCGTTCACGTGCATGTTTTTATGTTTCTGTAAAGAGACGGATCATTATGTGTTTTTCATTTCAGATTAATCTACCAGTTCTTTTCTTGCTTTTTACAATGGAAAGGATTAGATGATAATTTTGAAATCATTTTCTAAATGTGACATTTTGAGCACTTCAGAAAAACATGCTTGAATATTACTAATTAATATTAACACAGAATATTGAATTATTTCTTATTTTAGGTTTTTCATTACAAAGAATTGTCCCTCCATCCATTTTTTGCTTCCATAACAAATGTGCTAGACCAACAATCTTTGAGGCCAATTGAAATTCCTTCTCGATGGTCCCTTCAAACATCTCACACACCTCTCTGTGCCACTCTGTCATGTCACAGGGGTTATTCACCTTTTGACCCCATTTCAGGGGCCAGACTAAGACTAAGCGTTAAAACCAGAGCAAGATATTCTTGGTAGTCATTCACAGTTTATCTGAGCGGTGCTCGGCCAGCTGCTTCAGTCACTCAAATATTCATGATGATTATATTTCAGTGTTTTCCTCCGGGAGCAGATATGATCGATGCCCTGGACTTCTACTTCCAGGTAAACTGCTCTGCCATGAATGGAGCTTTTCTCGAAGAATTATTTGATCGATAATCCCGTGTAGCCTGATGATCCTCTTTTGGTCTCAGCTTTGCTCCATCGAGGTGACATGCGAATCAGGAAGTATCATGGCGGCCACTCTGGCAAATGGCGGGATCTGTCCAATCACAGGCGAGCGTGTCCTGAGTGCAGAGGCCGTGCGAAACACTTTGAGTCTCATGCACTCGTGTGGCATGTATGACTTCTCTGGACAGATGGCTTTTCATGTGAGTAACAACAGGAAGTGGCTGTACCAGCTCTGACACAACAGACATTAAATATAAATTAGTCTTCAGTGGAATTTATTTGTGAATGAAATGCTTGTTCATTCTCCCAGGTGGGCGTGCCGGCCAAATCCGGGGTGTCAGGTGCCATACTGCTGGTGATCCCCAATGTCATGGGAGTGATGTGTTGGTCTCCTCCTCTGGACAGAGTTGGAAACAGCGTCCGGGGAATACACTTCTGTCTGGTCAGACCAAGATTTGTTTTTGTGCCTTTGCATTTGGACTGTTTCTAGTGAAAGGAGAAGACGCTTTAAATAAGACCACTATGTGCAGAATGTTATGTAACATCAAATCACCCTGATGGTTTTGTAATTCCTGTCTGCTACAACGTTTTTATTAGTTTTCTTTATATTGCCACCTGATGGCTACAAAGTCTAAAGTTTTTAAATCGTACACAGTTTTAATTGATTAATAGTACAATTAAAGTTTGTTCTCCCAAAACTAGAAACTTAAAACGTTTAGGCTCAAACAATCAATATGTTTGATTGTGGAAAGTGCTGACAATGATTACTAGAGCAGAGTTATTTTCTGGCTCACAAGTAATGACATAAAATCAGTCTCATAGCAACTTCACGGTTTACAGCCTTCATAGGTTTGTATATGTTCTGTTAAACCTCATCTTGTTTTGTTTGCATCATAGTTTTCTTTGTCTTAAAGCATAAAAATGATATCTAAGTCCTCTAACATTTATATTGTCTCTCATCACCCGCAGGAGCTCGTTTCGCTTTTCAATTTCCACAATTATGACAACTTGAGGCACTTTGTAAAGAAGCAGGACCCTCGCAGACCGGATGGAGATGACAGGGTTTGTTGCTTTTGTTAGTTTTGTTCTCGCTGGTGTGTTGAATATGTTTTGCTTCGCTATGTTTATGTTATTTCCCTGTCTTTGCAGAACAAGTCTGTTTTTAATCTGATGTTCGCCGCCTATAGCGGAGATGTGTCAGCCCTGAGAAGGTACATCACCAGCAAACCTCATTGTTTGTCCTGTATAACAGATGGTTGTAATGTTACCAAGCGTGGGTACTGAGAAACACACAGATGTGTGAAAAGGTGTGAAAAGGTAAGGTATCGAAAAGGTATCAGTGAACTGTACTTTCATTTATTCCTTCAGGTTTGCCCTGTCATCTATGGACATGGACCTGAGAGACTATACGATTCTCGAACAGCGCTACATATCCTGCAGCAGAGGGTGACTCCACATGATCCGTCTGATATTGGAGAGAGGGGGAGAGGGAGAGGGAGAGGGAGAGGGAGAGAGAGGAGAGAGAGAGGGAGAGAGGGGAGAGAGAGAGGAGAGAGAGGCGAGCGAGCGTGAGGAGAGATGCGCGAGATAGAATCATCACTCGATCTTATCTATCGCTCTCTTATAGTCTCCGCCTGCTCTTTCGCGCTCGTCGCTCGTCTCCTCATTCGCCTCGGCTCTCTTCTCGCGCGAGAGCTCTCTCTCCGCCCTCTCTCTCTCGCTCAGCCTCTCTCTCCTCGCTCTCTCTAGTCTCTTTCTCTCTCGTTAGATCTTACTTCTATCCACAGGCAAACTGTAAACGTACTCGGGCAGCAAATCTGTTTGACCATCGGGCAAAATAAGACATGCTCAGCTTTTACTTCCAAGGCCCTACTCTATACACCCATGATAAACCCACAGAGTAGTGATGGCAGTGTGATACTGAAGCTTCGATACGTGCTTCAAACTCTGGACTACAATTACATAGAACCACTGCTTCAAGTCACGTGACATATGACGTCCGAAGCAAGTAACTGCTTCATTGCCTGACTGAATCACCGGACTGGTTCGCGGTCCAATCAGGTGATTCACTGCCTCGTCTCGATTCTGACAGGTTGAGACAGTTTTGAATTTGAGCGCCTCAACACTTTATAATCGCACATTTGTGGGTTGTTGTCGTAGTATGCGTTATTGCTGTTGAGTTTGTATTGGATCATTATGGAGCCAGCCAACTAGCGAAACAATTTTTATGCACGGCAGCATCATCTGTTCCTCGTGAGCAAGTAAAGAAACAAATCTACATCCCACATTTTCATGCGCAGCCCCAGGGGCGCAGCTCGTAGAGCAGGCGTCCCACATTCAAAGGCTTGCCGCAGCGGCCCGGGTTTCGAATCCGCCCCGTGGCCATTTGCTGCATGTCATTCCCCTTATCTCTATCCAATCTTAAACTGTACTATCATTTAAAGCCTAATAAGCCCACATTTCCCCCCAGCACTCTCTTCTTAATAACACAAACACACAATCATCACTCTTTATTTTTAAATAGAACATGATATTCAGTCTTAGATGTGTGCGTCAAAGGTTTTTCAAGGCAAAGATACTTTAAATCCTACTGCAGCCTTGCACTTCGCCAGTAGAGGTCACTGTATCTGAAGCTTCGAGTAATGAACCCATTTCCGAAACAATTGGCTGAAGTGGTTCAGTGCTTCACAAAAGCTCCATTTGCCCATCACTGCCACACAGGCGTTTTCACTTATTCTTGTAACATGTGTAACGACCAGTGGGAACACGGGCAAAGGACTCAACGGCACGACTTAGAGACAAAGACTCGGGTCAAAAGAAAAGTCTTTACTGTCAAGCGAGACTAGAAGTACTAAAACTGACTGGCAAAGACAAAGGGGAGCAGACTTAATGCACAAGGGAGGAAGATTAATGAGGGACAGGTGAAAGTAATCAAGGCGGTGTTAGTAATCACACAGTGAGAAAACACACAAGGGCAGGAAGTGAAGCATCTGAAGCGAAAGACAAAGGCGAGTACCAAAATAAAACAGGAAATGACTGAAAACTAATTTATACAAATATATATATATTTGTATATATGCACATTAAACCCATGCTAATCACAGGACCAGAAGGTAACAACTCTCCTTTTCATTTGGCTGCACCTGTTAAGTATGGAGAAGTGTTAAGCATCTTCATTATTCTTAGTGGTTCATGAATTCAAGAGTAATTATATCAGCTTAGCGCCATCCAACTTCAACCTGAGCAGAGATCAACACCTGTGTAAGTGTTCAGGGCCTCTTTCCTTAGTGTATAATTGTCTGTTGCTGAAAGGGGGAATTGTTTACCAGCTGCTTAAGTGATGCTGGTATTGTATTTAGCTTTTTGTCATCATGGTGAAATGTTCTCTGGAGACACCTGTAGCGGGAACTACCGCAGAGGAAGTTTTGAGTAATTAGCCAGGTGTGTTCTCTGTGTTTGGTCACATGCGAGATGCAGTCACAAAACTTATAGGTGTGCAGTTGAGAGATTAAATAAAGATAGAGTTAGAAAAAACAGTTGGTCCGAGCAAGGGGGGGGGGCTGAAGTAGGAAGTAGGAAGTGGGGAACTTGTTTTGCATTGTATCTTTACAGCTTCACTTTATTGGATTAACTATGGAGCCACGGTACCTTTTTGGCTCACATTATACTAAAACACTCATGAATCAGAGCAGCATATGGTCGATCATTTATCTTCTGTTGTGCTCCAAGTTTATTCACAGCACAGATTTAATTCTCCACTGCAGTGTGTTCAACAGTAACCTCATTATATCAAGTCACAGGCATTGTTTTTTGACCCCAAAGTGAAAACAGTGTTTTCTGAGAAATCAGAAAAAGATTGTTTATATGTAATTCTCCCAGATAGGAAACTTAACTTGTCGTCTGTTGTGTTTAATCTCAGGTCATATAGATGTGGTGAAGTTCCTTACTGAAACCTGCAAAGTGGATCCATGTGTACAAGACAGGTGAGAACAGCATCTATAACTTCTGTCTTTGTTTTCCTTTTAGCTTTTCATTTCTTATCTACTTAAGTTTATTTGGCCTTTTATCAGGATGAAATATTTTAACTTCTAGTCTGTTTTTATATAGTTTTCAGATGGAATCAATAATGTTTTGTCCCTAGCTCGTTTGGCTGGGAACATCTTATATTTACAATACATGCTTCTTCCCATATTTCTCCCAGGATGTGATGTGATCAGTTTTTACTACACGTTTTTACCATGAACTGAAAATGTATCATTATGTCTCAGAGCAAGACGTGCAAACATAACCCAAACCGCATAGTGTAGGTATACCTAAAGTAACTTAAAGGATAATTATGGTATATTTACACCTGCTGTATTTACTATAATAGTGGCTCTCCCACTTTAAAGGAACAATCTCACACATAAAAATAACACAAAAACAATGTGTAAGTTGACCAGGGTGTGCCATAATTGCGTAATTTTCCTTTATTTATTACTCAGTGTTAAATGAATACATCCTAAGAGTGAACCTTTTGAGCTCAAATTGTCTTTACCACATTTATTTATAATTGAATACTTACATTTTCACTAATGAGAATTCTCCCCATGATTTCTCTCTCCATCTTTAACCGTTTTACTCATTGCTGTGCAGGTGGGGGAACCTACCAGCGGATGACGCCATGCAGTTCGGACATGACGAAGTGGTGAAGTTGCTGAAAGACTACCAGCAGGTCTTCATGCAGCAGGAAACGCAGCACACTAAGGCCGAGCATTCCCCGAAGCTGGACACCATCGAGGGCATGGTGTGACGTATCCGAGTCCCCACTCTGTAACATGTCAGGGCATTTGTGCAATCTGTCGTTTTTGAAATACGGAGGTCCGTTTGCAGCACATAAAATGAGTGCGAACTAAGACCAGAATATGACTATATGAATATAAATGAACTTTGCAAACGGCAGCAAAGGGAAAAGATTCATGAGTGAAAAGGAAAGAAATGCTAGAAACATGCAAGTAGAATATAAACTTGATGGGGGGGGGGGGGGAAATGCAATGCAAACAATAGGCAGAGAAAACAAATATAAAACAAGCCAATAGAATTCAACATTTGTGGGTTTGTGTAAAGAATAAAATATGCTGTGAACAGACTAATTTAAAATCAGTACTTGAATACATCAACCTGAACACAATGTTCATGTTATGGTTAAATGTAGCAGAGGGACTTGGTAAATTCAAAAGATGGATATTTATTTTTGCAAGGCTTTACATTACTTACAACAGTGTATTTTTACCATTATCTATTTTTAATATTCTATTGTTGAATCTTTGAAATATGTAAAACTATAATGTTTGGATGTAAAATCTCAAATTTGGTGTATTGAAAAAGGAGACAAGGGAAGGGATTGCACCCAATAAACTTAATGTAGAATATATTGTACATATTATGTTCTTCGTTTGTAAATAAGTGCACTTGATTACATAATACATTATTATGCAGTGTCAAGACATTTATGCATATTTTAACATGTTCATAAGCAAGAAATTCCAAAGACTCATTTGTGTAAAATATTTTGACATCCATTAAACATTTTATTTATCTGCCACCCACAGTTTCATTTTGTGTTGATTTTATTGTATTAGCAATGCTTCATGCAGTCAGCAATCTGTTGTTAAATAATAAGCGGCATCTACTAGCTGAATGTAGAAACGCTTGATGCAGAAGCAGCAGGAGAGTTGTGCTGTTGACAGGAAATGGTCTGAAATGCCATTTTTACAGAAATGCGTTTTGCATAATTATTATATTTTCTATGAAACGGCTTCAGCTGTGACTATAAAGGATACAAACTAATGTACGACGAGTCATGGCCAGCTCATTTTAACACACACATTAGATGGTAGAGTTGATCAGTGTTGACAGACTGTCCCTTTACTGACCTGCTTTTTGTAGCTGATGGAGGCAGAGAGTGCAAGCTGCAGCCACCGTCCACATGTGCTTCAGTTTTCCTAGCTTCCACCAGATGACACTGTGCCACCATCAGAAGACATTTCTGCAAACCCACAGAAAAAGGAAAAGAAGATTACGGAGCAGAAAGGAGATGATATGAGACTGACCTGACGTCCAGAGAGACTGATGCCTCAGGTGCAGACCTTGGCGGTGCTGACAATAATTGGCCTATTGGTAAAACAAAAAACATTTAATTTACATAACATTGATGTTAGTCTAACCTTTGTTAAACCACTATTTACCTTTTCCTCTAGGTTGACATATTTGGTTTTGAATGAAACGTCATGAAATCCTCCCCATGATGAGTTGTAATAACTCAAACGATGCTCTTAGTTTTGCTCTTGTTATAATTGAGTAGCTGATGTTTATTGCTGGTAATGAAATCGTTTTT
The DNA here is from genome assembly GCF_900634415.1 of Cottoperca gobio. NCBI lineage: Eukaryota > Metazoa > Chordata > Actinopteri > Perciformes > Bovichtidae > Cottoperca > Cottoperca gobio. Next base: position 22,084,950 of record NC_041359.1, read on the forward strand.
GCACATGAAGAATTTATAAAAAAAACTTTTTTCCGACAGAATTGAAGATTTCCACGTATCGGCCAATTATCTTCCAAAGCGGCAGGTAGTCAACTTTCCAATTTCCCAAACGCACAGCCCAAATTGTGTCAACGTTTTTTTTTCCTATTAATTTTCTACCCTGACTGTAGTGATGATTTATTTGGCTAACAGAGGGATGGGGGGGGGGGGGTGTGTACAGTGGTTTAGAGGAGGTTTGAACAAGATGTGGTCAGGAGCCCAGCTGTCGTAGGAGTTAAAGGTGGCTTCAGCGGAGACCCGTGAGGCAAACAACTAAACTTCCTGTTAAAGTGCGAGACTATCAGGAGGCATTTATACCCGCAGTAGCTTAACCCTGGCAGTGTGCAAATTTGAGAGGTGGACATTTTTCATCACAGGAGCATGATTAATCAAGCAGAAAAAAATAATGGATGGCTTGTAATTAGTTGTTTCTCATTATAGTTGGGAACATAACCTCCCCACAGAGATAGTCCAGATACACTGACCTTTTGCTTTAGTCCCGTCAGCTGAGAAAGTGATAAAAACAATGTTGTTAGACATTACATTTTCTGCTTGTGTAATAATAATAATAATAATAATCAGTAATTAGTCTCGCAGTCTTGACTGGAAATGGTGTGTTGAGATTATTAAGTGTTTAAAGAGACATTGTGTTGGTTAGAGCTTCATCATGTCGGGTGTCCTGGCTGCTCGTCTGGTGGAGCAGGGGCCGGGGTTCAAATCCAACGGCCCTTTGATGCATGTCGTCCCCTCCCTCTCCCCCCCCCCCCCCCCCCCCCCCCCCTTTCGAAAAACACATATTGAAAGTATGCAAGAGTCTAAAAACTGTGACACACAAATGTATATATTTTATATTTTGCATGTGGTTGTGGGTGATCCATCAAGGCGGAATTAGAACCCCCTATTTGTACTTTAATAACCACAGTGATGGGAGACTAACACCAAATCCTAAGTGTAATGTGCTTTTGTGCAAATGTTGTATCATGAAAGTATAATTCCAAACACAGGCAGGTGGTGAACGCATTGTGGTTTTTAGGTTGTTGACAAATACTTTATTTCAGAAAGGGCAATTAGCCTGAATATATATTTATATTCTGTTTCATTGCATAATGATCCTTTTATTCTGTTCCTTTACCTGCATGTTGATTTCTTATACGAAGCATTGTTGTGCTCCTCTTCACGCTGATGTTTGTTTTTCATCTGATATCAAGCTCATCTTTTCTGACAGCTATTTCCACCCTCTGAGAGTCGTGCGATTGATATATATTTTTACCCTCAGACTGACTTAAAATCATTGTTTAGGCATCCTATGAGATCTTCTAGGTTTTGATTTAAGGTATTTGAGGCATCCATCTGAGAGGTTGCATAATATTCTGAATGTGTGTTTCTGTGACTTTCCTGCAACGGACTCTATGGAGGGATGGACTCCAACCCTGCATGACTCTTTAACAGAAACAAGCACATAATAAAGCACAGAGAAAACACTGCATGAGAGTTAAACATGTGGATATCTCTACCTACGTGATCCTTAAAGGAAATAATTATGTGTGAATATTTCAGCAAGCATTTGAAATGTTAATGTCACCTTGAAATGTTCCTGATTTGTTTTTATCATTTAATTGAACTTAATTCACTAGTATAGTTGAATTAACCCTGAAGATTGTTGGTATCCACATAACACTTGTGTATGCAGATGCTGAAGCTTATTAGTTTGTTATTGTTCATCTTATGGTGATAAACACATTTGTGCGGTATGAATCATTTATACGCAGTTGACATTGTAAGTGGGATTCAAGGGTTTTACAGAGTCCCGTTGCCATCTAAGACATGCTAAATTAGGGCATTTAATTAGATTGTATTTTGACATTTAATGTTATACTTTGTTTCAAGCCTTTTCCATGCTGCACAACTACTTAATTGTTAACGAGCAATGTGCTTTTATTAACTGTTTTAGAGCCTCTTTTCATCACTTGAAATGAGGTCATTTCGAAGTGGGAATTTATCACAGTCTAATCACATCTTTTTGTTTACCCTTCGCAGTAAAAAATCTCTTTTAAAGAATGTCCACCACTTCGCTGAAAGCAGCATTTAATCATCCCTATTCGTTGCAGTGTCACTGTTTTTAAATCAATTTGGTATTGAAAGATGAAAAAATGACTCATTAACACTGCTGTGTGAATAGACACACACTCATGCACCCAAATTACACTTCACCTCCACTTACTTGTGCTTTTATAATGATTAAAAATGGCCACTGTCTGTTGTCTCCCTCACAAAATACAACACAAAGAAATGAAGCAAGCAAAATGCACATTATGTGACGTTTTATTCTGATGCAGGAACCGAGATGAATCCAGAGTGTGCTCTCTCTCGTCTCCATGGAGATCATTCTTCTTCTCAACCCATGATCTGAGCAAAGCAAGGACAAATTAATCATGATGTTATTATCCTCAATAATCCAAACAAGATGCTGCACACAAAGAAGTGTGACTGCAAGGATGAATGAATGTACGAAGCAAGATGATGAAATCCTCACGTCACTGCAGGTAGTGGATTTATAAAAACACTCCTGCAACTGAAATCATGCATTTCAAACAATTAATAGTTTTTGATTTGTATGGGTTAGTGTTGAATACTGACGCCGTTCATCCAGCCGATGTAGGAAGAGACACGGGTGAAGACTGTGGGCTTCTTTGTGGCGTTGCAGCCGGAGGAAGACACAAAGCTGGTCACACCGTGGACGACCCATCTGCCGTTGACGCCGCAGTTCAGGGGGCCACCGGAGTCGCCCTGGATTCAGAGAAAACACAGCACAGACTAACCTCAGGGACACAAATCCATAACCTTTTAGCAGAGATGGGAGAAAATACCCCATTTTACACTGCACTTAACTCGTTGCCGTCTGCTTCTCATATCCCCTCGTGATCTCAGACAGCATCTAACAAGTTTGTGCAGAACACGAACGTGCAATACTTTGACACTTTGTGCAGCTTAAGCACTAGCCCGGATCATTGCAACTGACTTGTGCCCCTGCTGATGCAGCAAGTAATCCCACATGTGTCCTCCAAAATATCTTCCTTGACAGGAAGGGGTCAGGCCTCGGCTCAGTGGGAGACATTCAATTTCACTTTGTCCCGGAGAAGTGGGACTCAATTCTGACAAGTTCTTTTCAGTGTTTCCTTCAGTCTGCTTATACACAAACATCCGTCCTGCTGTCCAAGTCGCGAGAGTGACGGCGTGGTTCTGGAGACACCGGGTTCAAAATCTGAGCTGGGAAGAATCTGCACCGCACTAACAGGCACCATTTACAAAGTGTTTTTTTTATGGTGTAACTATTTAACAAGACCAAATTGTGGGTTGCCGACATGAGACAAATCGGTTCGCTCAGTGTTTATCCTTTCCATTATGTTATAATTCAGTAATAACTGGATCTTGGTCCAGATCCTCGGCAGCTCTTTTCCACAAGGTAAGAGGCCATACAGTCTAGTCAGTCAACCGAAATGATTTATTATTAAAACTGATGTATAAAGCTTTGGTAAATCATGTAATAACCATTAGTAGCAACGTATAAACCCTTTAGAAAAGGTTGAAAGTGGGCCCCAGGTTTTCACAGTGAAGAAGAATGTGTGAAATATAAAAGAGAATATCTTCTTAAAGCTGTTCAGTGTGGCTCTTATTGATAGCTGAGTGGTGCACACGGCAGGGTCGCATGTGCCTTGAGCAGTCAGTCCCCAGTCCAATCCCAAGATGGCTCGACGCTTTGCTGCAAATCATTTCCCTATCTCTCTCCACTTTCAAATAAAGGCATACATAAACATTTTTTAAACAGAGAAAAAGGAAACAATATTATAGGAGTGCAATGCTCAATCGTATTCTTTCAATGAATACTAAATGTGAGGGCGTGCAAGGTTCTGTCTAAGACCTCATGAGCTTACCTGGCAACCAGACTCCCTGCCACCACCGGCACAGACCATGGAGTCCTTCACAGTGCTGCCCCACCATCCGTAGCTGGTGCAGGTCCTGTAGTCAACAATGGGCAGGTAGGCCTGCTTCAGCTGGGCAGACAGCTGACCTCCAGCTGAAACACATCAGACAACTGCGATGAAGCCTACATCAGCATATATCTTACACGGTTATTTACAGATTACTTTCTTACCTAATGTAAATACCAAACTGAGTTTTATCATGCAAACGTGTCATTATGTCACACTCACTCTGGGTGCGACCCCATCCAGAGATGTAGCAGGGGTTGTTGTGGGGCAGGACCTGACCAGATGGAGGCAGGGCGCCGAGCTGGACCTTGTTGTTGAGAGAAGCTTCAGAGGTCAGACGCAGCAGAGCGATGTCCCACCTGAGGGTCAGACCAACATGTCCTCAAGTCAGAGATATAATAAATCTTTACCTTGTATCAAGAGAAAGATATTGTTTGTCTTTCAGCTGGATGGAGTTGGTATGTTTGGGGCTGCAACTAACAATTACTTTCATTACCGATTAAGCTGCAGATTGTGTTTCCACAATCTAGAGTAATACATTTTAATGAAGATATTTATAATAAATAATTTAATGTCCACATAATTTGACTGATATATTAAACATTACATGGCAACAAAAAAGACGTTTGACATTCTTTGTTACTTGTATGGGTTTACAAATAATTAAATGCTCTTATAATACGTGATGATATGTATAATGTGTGATGCACATGTCAGAATGTGGAAAGCCACTCACCCTCCAGCAACGTTGTTGGAGTTCCAGTTGGGGTGGAGGTGGACACGGCTCACGCTCATGTACTGCTCACCGCCCTCATTGGAGTTGATGTTGTGATCTCCAAGGACAACACGCCAAGTCCTGGACCTGTGGGTGTACAAAAGAAATTAGATTTTCATGGCTGAAATGCAACAATGTTCTCAGTCTAATTTCCACGTACAATGTCTTTGCTATGCACTTAAGGAAATGTAGTGACAATGATTTAAATATTCAGCACTGTAAGAACACATATCCTTCTACTTCTATCATATATCTACACAAGCAGTTGTTCTGTGATGCATGAAACTCCCACCTGTCCACACAGTGAGCAGCAGTCATGACCCATCCTCTCCTGATCAGGGTTCCTCCACAGGTGTGGTGGAAGCTGCTGCCAGATTTGTACTGAAGAGAGATCTAACAAAACGACAACAGAGAGCATTACAACTACGAGAAACTGAAACGTTAACATTGATGCAAAATGCTTCTTGGCAGTGTTCCTGACACGGAAAAAAGCTTAAAGGCATTTACAAGCAAACTTGTGTATTTACAATTTATGCTACTTTTGACTTGGAAATGTTGTACTTAAATAAACAGCTATGGTTACTCGTTACTTTGAACTGACATACAAAACATATGACCAACTTAATAAATATTATGCATTATTATAGATTAAAAGTCTTGCGTACCAACAGTTATGTGGCTGATTAGACATATTTATGTAGATTTACATGAGGTCACCATGTGCTAATAGGAATGATCGTGAGTTTTCCCCACAACAAAACTAACAGGAACAAATATCATTCATTCTTTTTAACTTGTGACCATAAGATAAAAACATATATATATTCTTTAAGGATCTGAATAATGAGGGCTTTACTCAATGCAGGATTTTTAACTGTAACAGAATATGTTTACATTGTGGTATTGCCTATTTTAACTTCAGTAGAGGGTCTGAGCAGAATTAGCCATGCTCACTTAATTCTTTTTTCTTTTACAACTTTTATATTGTCTTTTTATTTATTTAGGATTTTTAATTTATATGTAGCTCTTTTTAAAAAATTATCACTATGTATCGTTCTGTTTTTTCTTGTAGTTTTTGTGTACATAATATGTCACTGAATATATCAAACAGTATTGTACCACTTGTAAAAAATTACAATTAACAAAGTAAAAAATAGATCTGAGCACTTCTTGCACCACCTTTTACATTGCACATTACCTGCCAGGGCCAGGAGTTGGGTCTGGCAACCTCGCCTCCCACAACTCTCATCTCAACATTGTCATCCTCCAGGTACCTGGGCTGTGGAGTCAGCTCAGCCAGCACTGAGCGAAGCAGAGACACAGGAAGCAATAAGGTCAGACATCAAGGAGTGCGTTCACAATGTCAAAGGAGAATAATAATCAGACAGTTCTTACCGAGGGCTGCGAGAGAGGTAAACACAAGAAACCTGAGCATGTCTGCAGTATTGTGAGAGACTTCTGCCCACTGCTCTTATATACCACGAGGCCCCTTCTAATGATAGAGTGTGTGTGTGTGTGTGTGTGTGTGTGTGTGTGTGTGTGTGTGTGTGTGTGTGTGTGTGTGTGTGTGTGTGTGTGTGTGTGTGTTCAACACCAGCACCTATCCACCTGCGTCTTTCTCACAGTTATCACCTCTTAGAAATGCTTACTCAGCGAATGCATCAATTTCTTTGTACTTGTAAAGGCCACGACTGTCAGGTATGAGATTGTCGTATACTTTAGGTTTCTATCAGTTTTTACACAACTAAATCTTCACATCACTCCAGTTCTGAGGTTGTTACATCGGCTTCCTGTTGAAATACTACTGCTGATTTATAAAACACTGAATAGTTTAGGAACAGGACAAAATATATTTCTGATCTCATATTGTGAACCATCCAGACCTCTCAGGTCGTGTGGTTCAGCTCCACTCTCTGACTTCAGAGTCAAAACAAAACATGGATAAGCAGCGTTCAGTTTTTATGCACTATATCTGGAAGAAACTCCAAGGCTGAAAATCAAGGTTTTAATGACTGTTATTATTGTATTTAAATGTCATGTTAAAATGTGTTTCTACTGCACTATGTTGATGCTTTTAAGATTTTGTGTTAAGCCCTTTGAAATGCGCTATACAAATACAAATACAAATACACACACACACACACACACACACAAACATTAGTCAGTCTGGATGAATCCCTTTCTGGATGTCAGGAAGGCCATCAACTACATGTATTGGTGAGTGAACAAAAATATTTGTATACACAAAATGATATAGTAGCCTTCACGGGTACTCCATTATGCCATTATAATTGCCTGAATGTGTATTTCAATATAGCCTACTTCATATTCATTTAGTAGACTGAGCATTTTCTACATTTTCAACGTCTGTGTTTCAGCCTGTATAGATAGTGTGCAAACACGTGACAAAACTGTGTGACGTATGCGTGCAACGCCATGTTGGATGATATACAAATCAACAATGGCGTCTAAAGCGAACAACAACAGCAATACAACTCTGACTTCTTCAAAGTATTTTGACTCTCTGGAGTCCTCTGCAAAGGCAAGATTCAGAGGACAAAGTCCCAATTTGCGGCTGTGACCCGTACACACTAAAGCCGTCGGATTATATTGAGGATTTAGATTCATTACCGCCGATTGAATATCCAGATATTGTGAACTACCTTGTGCTACAAACGTTGTGGGCAACCAACGCATGGATCTCTGTTCTTATTTAGTGACAATAACTTTTACTCAGAGAGTGCATTTTAGCTGACCTAAAAATGTTTTACTCTTCCTTGAGTAAAATGACAGCACTACTTTTACTTGAGTAGTCATTAAATATTCTGGTAGGCCTACGCTTTCCCTTCCTAGCTATTCAGCACTCAAAAGAAACAGTTTTAACATGTAATTCAATGCATGTCGATCTTCAAAGATGAATACATGTATGGTTGCTGTCACCTTGACATGGCTTTTAGGTATAACTCTAAATTGTATTTGCTAAATGTTTGAATTGAGTAACAGCAGGGCCAAAATCATGCTTCACAATTTATATCTGAACAAATAACAGCTGGCTGTGCTGTTATGGTTGCATACCTGTCAAATGGAGGCTAATGTGTAGACATAGTGTTATATGATCAGGTTCTGGAGCTGCACACGCTACAGGACATACAGTACGTTATGTGCAGATCCGTGTAATGCAAAATAGATATGCACATGTGGAAAGTAGAAGGGAACATGTGGAGAGGAAGTACTGTAATGAGATTATGATGTGTGTTACAAGTCACATGTTGTTGATTAGATAAAGATGAATGTTTAAAGCTTACAGTAACAACCCCGAGGCTGCAGCACAGTATTCCACTTATGGTTTTTTATAAGTATTCATGAGGCCCAGTGTTTGTAGATTACAGTAGACGGGGCTGCTGCTGCTGCAGCACAGGACTTGGTCAAAGGGGAGACTGAGAATTGTGTTGGTATCACTGGCCAAATTACATCATAATTCCTTTGATTTCAAGATTTGATATAAAATATATATATATATGCTCTTTTATCATTTGGTGGTGTTTGTATATAGAGCACATTGTAGAGATTTCTTTATTTCAACTACAGTAATCCTATTGTAATAATAGTATGGCTTCCAGGTTGTTTCTAGCACATCCACATTAAATTAATGTGGTTATTATAACCTCCCCAAAGGCTCTGCTTTAAACTTATTTATAGAAGATAGTCCAGGATTTCAAGTCCCAAATGAAACATTCAATGAAATAATGGAGAATCCGTTAAAAAGATATAAGACACACAGAGTGCAAAGAGTGTCTGAGCTATATTTCCATACTGATTATAGCACAGCTGCAACATGTGTTTGCCATTCTCACTATAGGCAGACTTATCATGCTGTACCATACACTCCATTAGTGCCTCAGTGCTGCTTACTGCAGCGAGTTCCTTAAAAAATGTGAAACACCAGCCATGTGACACAAAACGTTTAGTTTATTAAACACCAATCAGACCGATATCATAGGACCATAGGAAGCAAAATGAGAAAAAAAACGTTAGTAAAAAAAAAATGGAATGATACAAGGCCAAACAAAACACGACAAAATGAATGTCAGCATTTGCTCAGGACTCCTGGCAGATCAATTTTTTTTTTACAGTTTTTCAAAATAATTTGAAACTCGTTAACTTCTATAAAAAAGTCACATTAGCAAAACATCTATTTAAAAAAGCATTGAAACCCAATTTCTTTAATGAATTGTGACCACTACACATACAATCATATACACTGCTTTATCCAATAGGAAACGTAATGTAGCGTAGCGTGACGTAGCGTAACGTAGCGTAGTGTGACGTAGCGCGACGTAACGTAGCGTGACGTAACGTAGCGTGACGTAGCGTAGCATTGCGTGACGTAACGTAGCGTAACGTGACGTCACGTCACGAGCTTAATGGAAGTGGACCGGCATAAGTAAATACAGATCTATCGACTTCCAACAAACTACAATAGAGCAGAGCTTAATGGAAGTGGACCGGCATAAGTAAATACAGATCTATCGACTTCCAACAAACTACAATAGAGCTGAGCTTAATGGAAGTGGATCGGCATAAGTAAATACAGATCTATCGACTTCCAACAAACTACAATAGAGCAGAGCTTAATGGAAGTGGATCGGCATAAGTATATACAGATCTATCGACTTCCAACAAACTACAATAGAGCAGAGCTTAATGGAAGTGGATCGGCATAAGTATATATAGATCTGTCCACGTCTGATAAGTTTCAATAGAACTGAGCTTAATGGAAGTGGACAGGCAAAAGTATCTACAGATCTATCGACTTCCAACAAACTACAATAGAGCAGAGCTTAATGGAAGTGGATCGGCATAAGTATATACAGATCTGTCAATTTCTAATAATTTTCAATAGAGCTGAGCTTAATGGAAGTGGACAGGCATAAGTATATACAGATCTATCGACTTCCAACAAACTACAATAGAGCAGAGCTTAATGGAAGTGGACCGGCATAAGTAAATACAGATCTATCGACTTCCAACAAACTACAATAGAGCTGAGCTTAATGGAAGTGGATCGGCATAAGTAAATACAGATCTATCGACTTCCAACAAACTACAATAGAGCAGAGCTTAATGGAAGTGGATCGGCATAAGTATATACAGATCTATCGACTTCCAACAAACTACAATAGAGCTGAGCTTAATGGAAGTGGATCGGCATAAGTAAATACAGATCTATCGACTTCCAACAAACTACAATAGAGCAGAGCTTAATGGAAGTGGATCGGCATAAGTATATACAGATCTATCGACTTCCAACAAACTACAATAGAGCAGAGCTTAATGGAAGTGGATCGGCATAAGTATATATAGATCTGTCCACGTCTGATAAGTTTCAATAGAACTGAGCTTAATGGAAGTGGACAGGCAAAAGTATCTACAGATCTATCGACTTCCAACAAACTACAATAGAGCAGAGCTTAATGGAAGTGGATCGGCATAAGTATATACAGATCTGTCAATTTCTAATAATTTTCAATAGAGCTGAGCTTAATGGAAGTGGACAGGCATAAGTATATACAGATCTATCGACTTCCAACAAACTACAATAGAGCAGAGCTTAATGGAAGTGGACCGGCATAAGTAAATACAGATCTATCGACTTCCAACAAACTACAATAGAGCTGAGCTTAATGGAAGTGGAACGAGCATAGTTATATACAGATCTGAGCACTTCTAATAAGTTTCAATAATGCTGAGCTTAATGGAGGTGGAAAGGCATTAGTCTATACAGATCTGTCGACTTACAATACACTACAATAGAACTGAGCTTAATGGAAGGGAACGAGCATAGTTATATACAGATCTGAGCACTTCTAATAAGTTTCAATAATGCTGAGCTTAATGGAGGTGGAAAGGCATTAGTCTATACAGATCTGTCGACTTACAATACACTACAATAGAACTGAGCTTAATGGAAGGGAACGAGCATAGTTATATACAGATCTGAGCACTTCTAATAAGTTTCAATAATGCTGAGCTTAATGGAGGTGGAAAGGCATTAGTCTATACAGATCTGTCGACTTACAATACACTACAATAGAACTGAGCTTAATGGAAGGGAACGAGCATAGTTATATACAGATCTGAGCACTTCTAATAAGTTTCAATAATGCTGAGCTTAATGGAGGTGGAAAGGCATTAGTCTATACAGATCTGTCGACTTACAATACACTACAATAGAACTGAGCTTAATGGAAGGGAACGAGCATAAGTATAGACAGATCTATCGACTTCCAATAACTACAATAGAGCTGAGCTTAATGGAAGTGGATCGGCATAAGTATATACAGATCTATTAATGTAGAAGTAGAAGAACTAAAATCTAACTATAAGTTATATTTGAACAGGTATAAAATATGATTATGTGTTTTGTATTCGCCCACAATCGATCATGGGATTCAGTAAGGTTTCGAACAGCTAGGCAGAATTGCTCAGCTGCTGATTTGTTTTTATTATTATTCAGCAGGTATACAGTAATCATAAATTTGATCGGATTGAGTTTGAGAAATCTATTTTCACTATATTTTTACCATTTTCATATTTTTTCTCGACGGTGTTGCCCCACCAGCCGGAGTGGATGGAAGTCTCGTGGTGGACAACAGGAAGCAACGCCGGCCTCTTTCTGTTTGTACTTCCACCAGCTGAAGGTACACAGAAGAGAGACAAACATGTACAGATGCTGAGTGACTGCTGTTTTCAGCCCCTCAAATATTGAGACGTCCTGCTTTTTGTTTGTGTTTTATATCATATTAAACGGAATATCTTTTGGGTTTTGGACGACAACACAAGACATTTAAAGGCATTGAACTCTGAGACTCTGGGATGGACATTTTACTAAATGATTATTCGATAATTCTACAAAGTGATCTGCAGATTAATTGATAATAAATAATGGTTAGTGACAGCCTTACTTTACAGTCAAAATGATGAGTGTGAGGAGTTGCATCTGACTCAATGGAAGTGATCCATATCCAGTGATGTGGCAGATACACCAGCCTCACGTAGGAGGTTATTATGGCGTCAGACGACGGCCGCAGCAGGGCAATGTCATTACTAAAGGTCAAAGAATGGGACCGTTTGAATGTCCTCTACTGTAATTGTATTATTTAACCACGACACAAATTGTGGTTTCATCTACTACCTGCACTGTTTGGCAAAGATGGGATCTTGCACATACACAACCTTTCTATTTTATTTTTACATGTTCTGTCTGGCTAAGTTATACTGAAGCACCTCTTCACCTCCCACAACTCTTCACCTCTCACAACTCTTCCTACAACGCTGCTCTCCTTGTAGCTGGACTGAAGCTCCACCACAGCCAGCACCTGAAGAAACTCATTAAAACACAATTTAAAACGGTTTTGGTTTTCCTATCTGTAGTTTCAGTAGATTATTTAAAGCACAGCCTTGATGTGTCTTACCTGTGGCTGTGAGAGTGGTGAACAGCAGAAACAAAAGCATGTCTGCAGTGTCTCCATTTCTAAATGCATGTCTCGTTCTTTTATAGCCTGCGCTGACCTTCATTTGACGTGCACCCTCTGCTGAGCTTTGCAGTGGTCAGAGAGGCACCTGTGGTCAGACTTTATTACAGTTTGTGATAGTGTGCGACAGCGTGTTGCCTCATTGCACTGGATTTACTGAAACAAAGTTTTTTCTAAGAACCTCCCGTGCTGAACATTTATTTCCACAGTCTGTGGCCACTCTTTAATGTGTGTGTGTGTGTTTGTGTGTGTGTGTGTGTGTGTGTGTGTGTGTGTGTGTGTGTGTGTGTGTGTGTGTGTGTGTGTGTGTGTGTGTAGTTGTATGCAAACATTAATCCATGAATTCCTTTTATACGTGTTTTGTTGCAGGGTAGTTTGACTCCTAAATAAGAATAAATGTAACTTTCACAACGATGCACATAACTGTGTTTGCATAAACTTTCTGATGAGAAATGAATCATCACTCAAAGTTTTAATGAAGTTAATTTCTTTTATAGAATGAGACCAGACAAATGAGGAAGCACAGCAGATGAAAACTCGGTCGGATGCGTGCTCTGTCTTTGTGTGCTGTGTCACGCATGACTCGTCTTTTTAATTCATAATCTGGAAAAGAAGAAGAAGAAAAATAATGATTTATCTGTAGCAGCATATGTTATAAAACAATATGATAAATACATGTGATTATCCATATCTATATATTCAGAATCTAAAAATGAATAATTAGATTTTTTGTTTTCAACATATTGCTGTTTTCCAACGGCAGCTAATCATAATCATAATTTACGATGTGATTAGGCATGTAAAAGATATGCATGTTCATTGTTATTTTATTTTACATAGTTATACTTTTCTTCTCTCTTCAGGTGAGGGTTTCCTACTTCACCTGCACATGTATGTTATTTCTATTTATTGTGTCCCTGTCTGACCTTTCTTTTTGAATTGTGCAAATAAAACATTACACATCAAATTACATTAAACCCATATACAAACATTCCTATACTGATGCAGAGATCATTTTTATAGCGTATTCTAAAAGATATGATTGATATACATCTCCCTCATACTGACCGTGTTCATCCAGTCGATGTAGGCGGAGACGCGGGTGAAGACGGTGGGCTTCTTGGGCGTGTTGCATCCATAACCAGACACAAAGCTGGCAATACCAGTGGACGTGGTATTTTCCATTAACAAGACAGTTTAGAGGGCCGCCAGAGTCGCCCTGAGAGGAACGAGATATTTGTGTTAATAAATCCTCTGTAATCTGTCATTTAGTTTCTGAGCATGCAACTTTTCTTTTTTTCACGTAGGAGGCGACTCACATTGCATCCAGCCTCGGCACCACCACCACCACACACCATGGTGGACGACACGGTGCTCCCCCACCAGCCACGGCTGCTGCAGGTCTTGTAGTCGACCAGAGGAAGGTAGGCCTGCTTCAGCTGCGTGGACAAGCTGCCACCAGCTGAACATGGTGGAATTTGAAATGTAAGACACATTGAGCTTTTACAGAAAGGCATCCCATCCCGACTGCATCATGCTCTCAACTCACTGGAAATGCGTCCCCATCCAGTGATGTAGCAGCGGTTGTTGTGGGGCAGAATCTGGCCCTTGGGAGGCAGAGAGCCCAGCTGGGCATAGGAGTTCAGGGTGGCCTCAGAGGACAAACGTATCAGGGCAATGTCGAACCTGAGGAGGAGATATATGAATCAAACGGGAGGAAGCTAAAATAACCTTGTCAAGATACTACACTCCTGAGGAGGGCAGTTTGTCCCTGGGTTGGGGCACCATTTCCCTAAGGTGGCATTCTTACCCCATATCAGAACATACTTTATTTAGTTATTTAGCTAATTAGACTAATGGATTCCCTTTTAAAACAGTATAACTTACTCAAACATGCAGGTTTAAGATCCTTCAAATGTATGAATGCATACCCATTAGCCACATTGTTGGAGTTCCATTGGGGATGGATGTAAACAGCGTGGACATCCATGGTCTGCTCTCTGCCACTGTTGCTGTTGAGGTCATGTTCACCAATAAGGACACGCCACATCCTATTGCTGCAATATTTCAAATAAAGAAGCAAAGAGAAACAAAATGTCGTTATTAATCAATAATTAATTTGTGTTTCAAATGACTTGATTGTCAGCGTAGCCTAATGAATTCTTATTACAGTAAACTGATGTAAAAAGTAGAAGTCGTAATTAAATATGTCATTTAATGACTCCTGACTTATTTTTTTGTTCCTTTTTTATTTTCTTTCAAAGAAAAATAAATAGTAATGAATCCCATTGGTGTGTGACAGTTATAAATGAGGCTGTGAGAGGTTTCCTCATACTGGTGACATTTAGTAACACTACCTCTGTATGTGATAAGAGTAGGCGACGGGGATTCAAGTGTCAAAGATACGGAGTGTATGCTCGAGTTAATTACTATGCTACCTGTCCACACAGTGAGCAGCAGTCATAACCCAGCCTCTCGCGATCAGGGTTCCTCCACATGTGTGGTAGTACCTGCTACCAGATTTGTACTGAAGAGAAATCTAAGGGCGAGAAAACAGACCAGAGTTATATATTTGTAAAAACATTGTGAATCTGTATTAGTAAATCCCCAAACATCATTTAATCGTCAGCTGAAACGGTGCATTTAGTCTTTGGTTTTCTGTTTGCAGTAGATTACCTGCCAGGGCCAGGAGTTGGGTTTGGCCACCTCACCTCCGACAACTCTTTGCAGGCTGTCCTCCAGGTACCTGGGCTGGGCCTCCAGCTCAGCCAGCACTGGTTAAAAAGCATGAAAACAGAGAGCAGGATTTATACATATACAGTTTCCTCCTAGAGAAAGAGTAAAGAAGAAATGAGGGCAGCTGGTGTGCTGGTAGAGCAGATTATGTGGAGCTCCTGAGTGTTGACTAAACTAAAAATGAGTGACTGACTGGATGACAGAGAGAGTGACTGACTGATAGAGTCAAAGAGTGAATGAGACAGAAAGATATCAATAATGAATGGTGAGACAGCGTAGCGTGTGTGCTGTCATTTTCTTACCCAAAGCTGCAAGACTTGTCAACACTAGAAACCTAAGCATGTCTGCAGTGCGTCACAATGTTTCTGCTAGGAACGAATGCTTCTCGAACGCCTTTTATACCTCGACTCGACCTTCAGTTGGTCTGGAAACGTGTGGCTGTTCTTTCCCCTTTGACAAAAGGCAGGTCTGCAGCTGTTGTCTGTCTCACGGTGTTATCACAGACGGTTACCACACACCTCTCGCTTTGACCAGTAAAAGAATGACACATATACTCACAAATATATCACTGGATGACATAAATCACCACAGGTATTTTGGGCAACAAACACATTTTTGTTTGAGATTTGAGGGGACAAGAGTAATTCTCACCCAACGTTTCCAAAATGGCCTTTCAATGTACTTGATGTAAATACAAAAAAGTCCATTTTTGTCGTTACTCTCCGATGTGAAAATTAATTGTCTGACGTAATAGAGTGCAAGTTCTTGACAGTATTTACGTCACTAAATAATCACATGTCTATTTTAAAGCAACATGAATTATGAAGGATGCAAGGAAAAATATGTTTCTTTGCCATCTCTTGTCCCGAGTGGCTCTCTGACAGCAGGTACGTGCTAATTTACAGAACAAGCTTTTTGAAATGGTGTACAACAAAGGTCCTAAAGCCTACTGTCCTTGTTGATAAATGATTCTTCTTGTGTCATTGAGTGACTACAGTTGAGTGACAGTAGATGTTTTTGTCTGTTACTTTAGCGGTTTTTCGAACAGCAAAGGAACATTGTTAAAAACATTTCAGAGAATTTGAAATTCCCCTTTAAATACCTAAATAAAAAAAAATACTTAATATATTCATGAACTACTTCAAAATATTAATATATTCTACAATATTCCTCAAACCGAATAGTCTGTGTTTGTTTCAGCAACGATTTCTAAAATCAAAATGAAAAGAAAAGTTCAGACTTATGTTAGTCATATTCAAGTACTGAGTAAATATACAAGAGAGTGGTGAGACTAGAAGAAATGTGTCATTTGCATTTTCTTCACTCATAACTAAATGTAAGAATATAAAAGAAACTAAATCAGTGCAGCTGTTTGATTATATTCATTGAGTTACGTAATTGAACTGATGTTTTCTTTCTTGATTGTTTTCAGTTATTTTATTTATAAAATAAAGCACCAATTTGGGACAGAAGTCCAATTTTACATATCATTTTGACTGCACATACCATATAGATATGACAGACTGGAGCCAACACTAGATGGGGCTCAAGACTAACTAACACATCATTTCTTTCTTCATCAGTCATATGGGGTTATAAAAGCATTTCTCCTGTATTTCACAGGAGGCAGACAGATGATTTGTAGCCCTGGGATTTCTGTTTCAACACCCAAATCTTCAAACAAGTCCATTGTAAATACAGATTCTCATCTAGTACTAAACTGAGATAAAAAAACATTTAAGCACAAAGTCAAAATCTGCATTCCCAAATGGCAAGATTTAAATCCAGTGTGAGAACTGAGTTAAAGAAGATTTCTCTCCTCTTCTTCGCTCTGACCTCTTCGACATTGAACAGTTATATCATAGATGGATTACTTGATGATTTATTTTTCACAGTAAGTCACTAGATAAACTATATATTAATACTTTTTAAAAACCATTTACTAGTTTTTAACTGGTCACGCTGATATTTCCAACAATAGCTTTCTGGACAAAGGGAAGGCCTCTTATGTGTCCGTCTTTTATAAAACAGCGCTTAATTAGACAGAAAGTCATTAAAACTGTATGGATTTTGGATTATTGCCTTATCAGGCTATTATAGAGATAGCCACGCTGACTGGTAATTGAGCTGGTCCCATGACACGCGGGGGAAAGGTCCTAATGCTGCAGCACTTCCTGCTCCACAATTTAAGCTATTTTCTCATAAAGCGTCTTCGTCCCTTCCGAACTCCTCGTGTATCCCTCCACCACCCCAACCTTTTCTTGCAGAGGCATAAATCAAATGGGGAGATCAAAGACAGGAAGTGCTGGGGATGTGTTAATTAAAGATGTTTGCTCTTGATACAGCTTCCCCTCGTTAATGAATAGTCGATTTGGTTCCCATAAAGATGTCACACACACGGGCAGGAAATTGTGGTTCCAAAAAAAAATTAATGGGATGCACTGATTGGGTCTATGATAGAATGTCGGGCAGGGTTATCACAGAGCAACTGTTGATTATGCCAATGAGACACTATTTGAAAAGCTCAAAGTGTTGCCAGAGTGAAGCTAAAAGATTTAAACTCCATTAAGATAAGAAACTACCATTGCTGTTAGTATACAGTCATTCATTCTTAGTGCTGCCATGTGATGCTGTGAGGCAAGTGAGTGCGCTTTTAAAGTAGGATTAATTGATTTTTATTTTTGAGCCATTTGGGGCCAACAGAGCAAGCTGTATACACACTCACATTTGCCGAGTTATTTGTTTGAATAAATCTTTCTGTTTGTAGAGTGGCAGTGGCCTCAGTTCAGCAGAATGGAACATTTCATGAAGCCAGCTGTTTCTCATAAGGCCTCTACATTGTTATTTCAGTCACTTACAACGAGGTCTGTTCTTTCTTTTTTTCATAGGCCACGATTTGCACAAGAGTCCTAGATTTTCTAAGAAAACAACGCATATCCTGAAACATAAAACTCTAACGAAAGGCCACAGCCTTCTCTTGCCCTTGATGATCATTTGTTCTGTTTAATCATCAAAAGCAGACGGACAGAATGTCTGAGGTTGAGTAAGACAGCCTTCAACAATTTCAACATTAGAGGAAAAACAAGAACAAAAGCATAATAAGGACATTTGAATGTTAACATGAGGGCAAGAATCTCATTGAAATGCACTTTTCTTTTGGATCTCAAATCCAGAAATGAGTCTCTCTCCAACCCAGCGGTGTAACAACTAGTTAACACGGTCACTGACACTTTCATCTGTTTGTGGCTGTGGTGTCATTTGTCAGTAAGATATTTTGTACATACGTAACTTATGAGAAGCACTAAATTACTACACACCATGGCACTAATGTACACACAGTCTACAGGGACATACAGTGTATTAGCACTTCTCCCTGCTGGCCGATGAGATGTGTAAGGATGCGTCAGTGTTGTGTCCTGCCGGGTGACGGCAGCGAAACTGATCCACTCGGCTGTTGGCGTCCTTTAATTGCAATTATACTCCAGTGAAAACAATCGATACGTCCTCCCACTTACCCCCTCCCTCCCTACTCTCTCTTTCTCTTTTTTCAGTCTGCCTCTTTCTATACATCTGACCAAAAAAAAAAGGTGCCATATAGACTGTGGGCTGATGTGGTTTATGGGGGGGCAGGGACATGTTAGATGATCTGCTGTGGCTACGAGTGGCCTGATTGATCCCGTGGAGTACTGTTCATCCATCTACGTCCTCCTGCGGCTGCTGCTGCTGCTGCTGCTTTCATCTCTCGCTGCTTGCCTGTTCCCTCTTTCCCTTTCCCCCGCTGGCCTGCTCTCAGCTGCCGCCGTGCTGCCGGGTCCTGGCCCTCGGTTGCGATAGGGTCTACTGGAGTGGAAAAGGAGGCTGCTGCTCCAAGCTTCCCTCACTGAGTGATAGAGGGAAGAGGAAGGTGATTAAAAACTAACACACCATGTGGCTTCATCCTTGCCACACAGTGTGTGTAAGGCCATTAGAGGGCCTTCAGGATCAGATACTCACACTAAACTGGAAATGCTCATTAAAAATTCCCAATTGAAAAAAACAGGAATTAATCACCCAAACCACCAAGAAACAAAGTTAGCTTTAGTATGAACTGTGTATGAAATGTTTAGAAATATCTTTTTTAAAAGGAGTTAAACAGACATCTAATTAAAACAACCACATAATGCAGTGAAGGAAGCTTGTGCAGCTGTTTTGTAAAGCATGTTTTTATTGCACTGCACATTTATACCTGTCAGCGGCTGTCAACATAATTATTCCCCTGAGGAAAATGAAATATACTATATGTCAATTAGCACACTTTAACAGAAAGAGAGCGTCAGTCAGTTTGAATAAGTGGGCTGTGATAACAGTAACTTGTTAATTAGTCTAATGTGTCACTGCACGGATTGTTACATTCTTTCATACCTCTAACTAGTTTCTCTTCACAATATAATAAACCATCAAAGGGAACATACGAGTCAGAAATGTTACAGTAAATAATAAATGTGGTGAAATTGGGCCGTTTGATGTCTGAAGATGATGCAAGTTTAACAACACAGTTCTGACATTAAACAAACCTCTGATTTCCAAATCTATTGTGTATTCTGTCAATCACTTTTGTACCACTGACAATTGGAAGTACAGAGAGACAGAGAGTGCAATCACCAAGCTTCACTGGTCTGTGCAATATTACTTTCATGCATGACTACTGTCTACACTACGAGCAGAAGTTAGAGATGAGACAATTAACTTGGACGTCTAATAATTTGAAATCATTTAAACCAGGAAACGAAGATTCCTTTCCAGAATTTAATTTAGAATTTATTTTGTATTTAAAAGATTTGTATTCATATTTATGACATGAAGCTAGCTGCTGCAAGAAAGCTTTACACTGTAGTCAATGCTGCAAACCTAAAACCTAGCCTACGGTGAACTGTACATAACCTTGTTGGATCAAGATGAGAAAGGTTTTTTTCCTGCTCTCCTTGAATGGCACACTCAGATATTTTGTCTGGTTTCACTGAAAACCTACGATCCGTTCTTAAGAGTAGTGGAGGGCTTTACTCAGCTCTTGCCTCTATTTCATTCTGTCTTACAGAGCTAACACTATGAGTTAAAGCTATTGATTGGGCCCCATGTGGCCAGCCAGCTGCTTGGTAAATCATAGAAAAGGAATC
Source organism: Cottoperca gobio (assembly GCF_900634415.1). Classification (NCBI taxonomy): domain Eukaryota; kingdom Metazoa; phylum Chordata; class Actinopteri; order Perciformes; family Bovichtidae; genus Cottoperca; species Cottoperca gobio. The sequence continues at coordinate 22,105,177 of NC_041359.1, forward strand.
TCAAAATGTCTATATCAAGAATATTCCTTATGTTTCTCCTCAATTGCTTTGGAGCAAAACAAATAAAACAACCAGCAGCTTCCTTTATTCATTTTATTGAAAAAGGTTCCTTGCCATTTGGCAAATGTGCAATTTTAGTACTGGACTTGAAAATCCTGTATTTCAATATTCATTCACAATAAGTATCCCTATAAGCACTCTTAGTGGTCAGCTATAAAATGTAATTGCTGGAGATTTAATTTTCAATTATCTCTTCAATGAAAACTAATTCCTTTCATGTCATATTATAGACTAGGTGCCCATTTTGCTAAGCCCATATCTCATACATGCAGCGGCACAATACAATTTACTTTTGCCTTCCTCTCAAGTACAGCAGAATACTGTGCAGCAGACCACCAATGAAATGGAGACAAAGACAAAGAGGTGGGTGTGGGGGGGTTAGATTGGAGCATGTGAATATTTAATTAGTTGTTAATGAAAAGAAGTCATTAGGATTAATTCTTCCTTAAGGCTAATTTAAATGTTCTTTTGCACTCCTCACGAGAGTAGAAGTCTGTGCAAGGGACTGAGGTGGAGTTCCAATGCTGTCCCATAATGGGGCTTCAGCTATGGACAACAGCCAATCACTCAAAACTGTGGTGCAGTTGTCACCAAATATGCAATTAGCAGTGATTCTGAGCTGCATGTTTAGCTCATGAAAAATATAAAGTACTCTTGGGATCATTAGCTTAGCGTCTTATTGTAGCTGTGTTGTTCTAGACGGCAGTGCTGCAAGAGTGTCAGCCCACAAGCCAAAATACTCACAACGGCGCATTAACTGAAACATTTCGTGGCGCCTCCATTTGTCAACACAGTAAGTGTAAAATAAGTGTAAAGGTCTTGCATTAGCAGCTCTCCAAATATCTCATGGCGCTCATCACAGATCGCCCCAATGGCTGTAAGTGGAGAAAGTTGGTGGATGATGATTCTAAAACTTTTTCTTCCAGCGGCAGAGAATCAATCTTGCAGTGGAGGGACCTAATGCTGTATCGAACTGGAGGCACAGATGAATAACCCATGTTCAGACACAATCAACCACTCTAAAAAGGGTTGAAACAGCAAAGATGAGATGACAATACCTCCTCACCCACAAATTGCATTCCAGCACATCCTTCATCTGTGCCAGGTAGACACTGATATCAAAGTGGTATAGTGGCAAAGCCTTTTAGAACAGCTTCACATTCCTTTAGAGTTAGTCACCGAACAGGCGCATGTCAAAGATGAAAATCAAAACAAGAACGCCCAAGTTGCTATTGCACTAATTGTGTGTGCAAAGGCAATTCCCTCAAGAGCCTGACTTGGCAACTGCCTACATGAAAAATAGATGCATGGAGGATTGTAAACTTCCTGCTGAGCATTAGCCTGACATGATTTGCTCTTGGTTTCTCTATGGACAGTATACATAATAACAGTTTACGGGGCCAGGGAAGTTGAGAAGCATTACCCTTACAACATCACTTGAAGGAGAAGGCATGTTGGAGGACTGCGTCACAAATGAGCTGTAGTGCAATTGGGGATACCGAGGCTTCCTGTTGATGGATTCCCCTGATGTCGATAAAGCCGTCCTTGACTGATAATGATCATTGCCCACTAGGATAGAATGCATTTGTCTGGGCTGGAACCTGCAGAAACTCATCATTAGATCTAACGACCATCTGTCTATGAAGACCTTGTCTGTCACCTTCTGATGATGTCATCCTCTGGACCATCGCCAAGACAACAGTTGCTTGGAAGCTGGTTCTAGGATTGGGCTGGAGACTCAAATCATCAGGGTCAAGAGCCTCTTGCACCCTATGTGTCCTGCTTGCCCAATGATAACTAAAGAGACTTGTCAATGGAACCCCTGAGTGTATTCATATTCCCTGCCAGCTCCCACTGAGTCAGGTTGGCACACTACGTAGCCTTGGCCAAAGTAAAAGCCAATCTACATGGAGTGAGCTGAAGGGAAAGGAGGACACGAGAGAGGAGAGGAGATGAGAGATTGGTTAATTTTCCCATGTGTGTAAACTTGCTCTCACCACTAGTGTAACCTCACAAAGTGTTATAGAGGCAAACGCTATGTTGCCCATGTGCTAACATGAACCACTTTTACATACGAGTGCTCTACTATTCGCATGTTTACAGCATAACATGCTGATCGATATTGAAACAGTTTGCATTATTTAACAGTTAGCTGATATGTACTGATACGAAAGTAAAGACTTAAAACATACTTTTCATTTGATTTTGTCGGCTGAAATGAAGACTATCGTTAGCAGATTGTACCAGCTGTAGTCAGCTAGCTAACTGACTAAGCTAGCATTAACTTGGTGAGAAATTGATAGGGAAACAAGACAATAAAACTGAGTGACAGAGAAGCAACAGATAGATCAGCGATTAACAAGCCCAGGACAAAAAACAACAACGTCGTACACGAACAAGATTTATTTCTCTGCCGTGGCAGTACACACACTTTATTCGGAACATAACAACATATTAAGAATTAGAATAAGAATCATTTATTCATTTATTGGCAAGTTGGTTTTCACTTACAAAGAATTTGCCTTGGTGTTTGGGGAATACAACATGCATATTAAGAGGAAATAAAAATACAGGCAAAGTACTACAAAAACTAACTGCGACAAACAGCATACCTATGACTTTGTGCTGACACTCCCTCGCAGACACAGGAGAGCATCTAATAGTCAGTCAGTGATGTTAATTGTCAACAGGGGGGATGGCTTAATGGTCGCACCCCCCTGCCCCCACACCACAAACCAACACACACAGCTCCAAAAGGACATTGTTGCAGGACACCTCAACCATAACTGTAGTTGTGTCTCCTCTAAAATGTTTTGTTAAAGAGTTGTCTGGGTCTGGGGGTTTGTTTTTTTTAGCAGCACAGACGCTACTGAATGATCATAGAAATATTACAGTAGATAACTACAGGCAGCAGTGTCTCTCTAAGCTCCTCTCGCTCTTCCACGACTACATGACACTTGTCACTTTGATCATGAAGGGGGACACTTCTCTTTGGAGTATGTAACATATAATTAAGTATTTATGTTATATAGTTTAGAGAATATTCTAGATCCGAGACGAAACTGACAGAAGGCCGGGAACGAGAGAAAAGGCGCAATTACAAATCCGTCTGCTACTTCAGCATCACGGACAGCGACATGGATTATCAATGCACAACTCAGTTAGACGACTGATATTTCAAAGCCATAGATTCTAACTTGCACAAACCTCAGTCGGATAAAGGATCAATAAGTCAGGCAGACTAGACTAACAGATTAAACTAAACAGCCCCTCTGCCTTTACTTTCTCTGCTACTGGGGGATGGAGAGAGAGGATAGCAGGTTAACAAGGGGTGTGCATTTTCACCATTTTGCTATCAAGGAGTTAGCATCCCCTTACTGCTTATAGAGCTACAACACAGGTACCCACACAGTGGCTCAAAGGGCGGCGTGTGCTCCTCGTGACCGCCAAAGCTCCCAATCTATCCAGCGAAGAAGTCTGTAGCTTCTCGTAGCAGGTTAGCTCTGACTACCAGCTCTACGTTGCTATCCATGCTACACTTAGTGGTGGTTCCCCCTTTTCCCGTGTCCCCTGCGAGACCTCCAACAGTTGTTTCTCCCTTCACTCCTCATGATACATTTTTTTAATATGTTTGGAGAGAGAGTTCAAGCAGAACTAGAAGTTGTTACCTTATAATGTGATTTCTCTTGCATCTTGGCTTCCACACAGTGGGTGTTCTTTTTAAACGTACGTTCTAATCGCACAAAATAATGTATTTAGTTCATTTCATGGTCTTTGGCTTTGAAAAGAGCTCTTACTTAGCCAGGTATGCTAATGTTTGTGGCTTACATCAGAGCAAATGAACACACTGATGAATCTTTTTATTACCCTATTGATTTATTTTGTTTTAGGAATGATAAAAAAAAATGTGCCTTGCTACGGTTTCTAAGCTAAGATTGGACAATCATTTGTGGGAGTTTAGTGAAAAGGTTATTGAGGCAACTTTTCAGAGATGTGAATGTGTTCATCAGCGCCATTGTTTAATTAAACAACAGAAACGAAGGACAAAAACTAATTACCACAACATAAAGAAAGACTATTTTATGGGAGCACAGACGGGATAATTCTAATGTGTATGCTTTTTATATTTATATGTCCATGTGGAAGCATACACAAAAGGCTGACTGTCATTAATGCATTTTGTTCCCTCTTGTTGCCAGAGCCTCTCAGGGTTATTTCTGCTTAGTGAAAACATCCCTCTTCCCTCCAAACACTCTTGCATTTAAAGGCCAAATCAGTATTTTTTTTTTCTCAATGAACAATAATTAAGAAAAGGCCTTCACAATTCCTGTTTTTACATTACCTACTGATTTAAACCACCCTTTTATAGCATCATTGCAACACTAATAACTCTTAACTTTAACTCTGTTTTTCACTCACAGACGAAGGCTTGATGCTGAAATGCATCAAGACTTAATAGTTTAAAAAGAGAGGTCCTTGGAGTTTTCTTCTGATTTTTACAACTAATCACTCTGAGTTGAAGTCTATAATTTTATTAAAAGACCATGTAATCAGTTTCATAGTGGTGGCGAATTTCAATTGTGTATTTTAAAATACCTATGGCAGGGTTCCCGTAACATTTTGATTATGTATTTTGTCTTTAAATAATAAAATAAAAACAAAATGCCAGATTTCATGCATTATACCTGATGACTGCAGCAAAATATACTCTGCAAAGATACTCCTACTGAAGCACTAAGATTACTGCTAAGGATTGTGCATGATCAGTAGTTGTATTTTTAAACTACCTTTAACTTGATAATCTCTCCGTATAATTCATTCTTAATAATTCTCAATTCTGGTAAGTGCTGCCAACAAATCTGACATTTTGTTTTAACTTCTGAGCTTTTAAAATGTGCTTTGTTAAATAAAGACCCACTTTCATAGTGACAATGAATAGAACTTTATTCATGCGCAGGCCTGGACAACAGGAACATCAAGGCAGAGCTGAACTAAAGAGCTGCCTGCAAAGAAAACTGCACTGAAAAAAGACTTTGCCAGAGAGGCCTATTCATCCAAGTACCTCTGAGTAGCATTAAACTACCATATTCCTCAGAATAATGTAGATGGATAGAAGTATCCTCTCGGTAAGCAACTCTAGCATCATTGTGACACTAACAAACAACTGTGATAAAAGCTAAATTTGGATAAGCATACATCCCAGCACCTGCTATCAAAATGTACCTCAGTAATTTAATATCTACTGTAATATCAAACCCATCTGTGCCGCACAATGTCTACCCAGAATTCATATCACCTCACTAGAACAGAGCATGGCTCATCTTCCCAGCACTGCTGATCAATATAAGATGCCGGCTTTATAGATGACTGCCACATTGTCACAGTCAATACTATGGCAAATGGCAATTATGGACGCATTATGAACAATTTCATGGGTGAGCTCCCCTCGCCTCTTGGCAATACGGTTTCTATGACAGATTTGGCAATGGCAGTCTTGTGACACATCTGCCTTATTGCCTGTGTTTGGCTCACTCACTCACTCTGACATATTTGGATGTTCCATTCAGTCAACTACAGAGAATTGGTCAGGAGAGAAAATAGATTTGTTCAGGGATTTGTGGGAGCCTGTGTACAACTGTGTCTACGCGTGCACTGTTGTATAAACATGCGTGACTGTGTATGTGTGGTATGTGTGTATACAACATGTACGCAGGCATTATGTGTGCAGTATTTGTGGGAAATGCACATCTGGACCTACAAACATACAGTATGTGCTGAGTTTGTGTATTTGTGAACAAAATATAGGCTACATTCACATACATGAATGTGAAACAACATGTTACTCAACTTTTTCTTAAGAGTTATATTTGTCTTTTAGTTAGACTTCCTGTGAGCACGAAGTTCTTCTTTTAAGAAACGGACCTCTAAGTGCTAAAGTGCCCTTTTTTTGAAACCTTTATTACACTAGAATATGTCAGTACCCCAATGGCACTAACTCTGCCGCTGCGCTGTTAATAAGTTTTTTTAAATGTTGTATTTTGCACTTAAAGGCTACCACACATTAGCTACTTGCCCTTATTTGATTTATAAAATAAAAATAGTATGAGAAAGTAAACCTTGATTTAAACTACTAGCATAGATCTATCTTTTATCATGTTTTATCAGATGATATTTTAGCTCAGCAGACCACAAGAGGAGTAAGTAAAGAGTGTTGACAACTAAAGTAGGTAACCATTCTTTTTTTTAAATCAATATGCTCTAACTATAATTGTAGGTTCAATACACTAGCTTGCTTCAGGGAAAGCGCTATATTACAAAACTAACAGGACCATCCCTATGTTCCCAGGGCACGTGTGTCTCTTGATTCAGTACAAGCTAACATTGTAAGTGATTGGTAAGGACTATCTCCGGAGTTCAATTTGCGAAACAATGAAGACAGATGAACGTTTGAAAATGCAGTTTGAAGGGTAAAAATCTGTTCATCCGCTTGAGATATAGCCTACAGTAGCTACAATATAGTCATAAGTCAAAATAAATGTCTTGCCCTGCAAAGTTGAGGGGGTAGCCTATTGAGAAGTAAAACATCAATCGGCTATAACTGGTGGGTTTTCAGATTATTGTGCATGGGAAAGAAAGCCTTGAACATTTGACATAGGGGGAAACATTGCTGAGAGCATAAACCCATTTGAAAGGTCTCCTCCATATTAAGAGGATATGCTGGGGAACATAGGAACCTAAGAGAAGAGACAATGCCTCGTTTGGAGCAATACTTTTGTGTTTTCTTGTTCATTTGTCTTCTGAATTTGTCGTATGTTGCTCTTAAGGGCCATACAGACAATACTCCTCAAACATACCATTACAAATTAAGAAGAATTCAGTTGGCAATCACTTAGCCAACGTTAGCTAACGCTTAAAAAGAAAGAAAAAGGTACATTAACTCACTTTACATCGCCTGTAAATGATAAGGTAACGTGTTTCTACACATTTTCTTTACACAATTCAAACAATAACTTTCACTAGAAAGTAAAACATGATGCTAGCTAGTGTTTATTCATCTAAGCTAATGTTAATGCTAATGAGAGCCACAGTAGTGAGGAAACGGGCGGTGAAGGTAATGACACATTTTTGAGTCATACTGTATCGTCATCACTGGGATTGTAGCCTCAGTAACATAACCTCACTTCTGGGTTAAACATATGCATTGCTGAAGTGACACCGACGTTGGACTTCGTCACCCGGTGTAAAACACATGCCGTCCTATCCTTGCTCTCTCCTGTTTGGGGCGAATTTATCCCGGTAAAGCGCGAGTTAGGTGCTTTCCCCTCAATTCATCTGAGCATTTCGTGCCGTAATTATTTATTTGCCCAGATATATATATATATATATATATTTCCCCCCAGAAGACTTCAAGGATAAACCAGTGGGAATCCAAAATGAAACAGGAGTAGGCTAATTATCCCTGCATTGTTGTGGAGGCAGCTCGGAGGAGGGAATGGATGCGAGCGAGCGAGCAGAGGCAGCTTTCTGACGGACCCAGCTCCTCTGTGATGCAGCTGTTTATGCTGGCTGTGGAAAAACCCTGGACACCCCGACGACTGCTTTTTAAAACGCTAACGAGCGAGAAATAAGCGGCTATTTGTTATTCTGCACGTGCTGGGATTGCATATGAAGAACTGGGAAAGCCATGTAGCCAGTGTACTCTCTGCCGTACACACACAGAGAGACACTATACCGCCGCTTTGATTTTCCTAATTCAGATTTCCCCTGTTTTCTTCGCCGAGGTGATTTGTCCGTTTGTTTGTTTTCCCCTGTTTAACCGTGATCTGTTTTTTTTTTCTCCAGACCTAACCTGTGTTTTTGCTTTTTTGTTTTGAGCGTGGAAGCCAAATATCAACTCGGTAATATCACAGAAGTGTACGAGGAGAGAGGACAGCATTGGCATCTATCCATGCGCGCTCCACACCGGGCTATTTATTATGGAACTGTGACCCCAGCCGAGGTACTACACATGCTTTCCCCATCTATACTTTCACCAAGTGTGTTCATGTAAGGACGGGGTATTTTGAGGATATCTTGGTTAAAATGCTTTGCATGTCGGGGTGTTTTGCCGGCTGTCAGTGACGCAACATCTCACACAGACTGCATGAGAAATACATGCGTAGAAGGGCGTGAACTTGCAGACACTAACCTCCTTCCCAATAATAAAGCATCTGCTTATTTATAAAGCCAGTTTCCTCCGTTTGCAATCCTATACCCTTCATTCATCTCAACTCATCCCGGGGACATAATGGATCTCAAAGCGGACTCGGAGGACATGGACTACAAGCAGCCGGCTCCTATCGAAGTTTTCGCCAGCAGGTCCACGCTGCATGGCATCTCGCACATGTTCACTTATGAGCGGATGTGTATCAAGCGCAGCCTGTGGATTTTGTTCTTCCTGAGCTCCGTGAGTGTGCTGGTGATGGTGTGTGTGGACCGGGTGCAGTTATACTTCCAGTACCCCCATGTCACCAAGCTGGACGAGGTGTCTGCTCCGATGATGGTGTTCCCCTCTGTCACCTTCTGCAACCTCAACTCCTTCCGCTTCAGCCGGGTGACGCGCAACGACCTGTACCATGCTGGGGAGCTCCTTGCCTTGCTCAACGGCAGGTGTGTGTTTTCTGGTTCCCATGTACTTCACCTGTGCGTTAAGGGCTTCCTGTATAGTCTACAGTAATCTACCTGTTGGTGTATGATGTCAGATGCAAGGCTCTTTCCTGATCTTTAAATTCCTGTCATTCAGGACCCACCTCACCTATAACACTCAGTTTCTTATTTCCTGTAGGTTAAAGAAAACCAGTATTCAGTACACAGACTCCTAAAAACACAGCTTGGATGATAAGGTTTTGCTTCAGGGAAAACCAAACTATAGGAGGATTTAGTAGTTGATTCAGGATTTGATTGTGTCAGCTGCACAACAAGAGATAACAATCACAAGATTTAAACGTTTAGCTGAAATAGTCCATTTTTAAGTTCCTGCTGCAGTTATCAGGAAACTGAACTATTCTTTAATCCAGTAAAATGAACTGAGAACCATTAAATCATTAATTCCCATAACCCACTGACTGAATACCGCAGCTCCCTCTTTAGATATTCTGTAAAGTGAAATAGTGCTGAAGCTTTACTTGTTAGGTCCAACAGTTTAAATCTACAAAGTATTGAACTTTAAACTTTTATGAAATTTCATTTTGGTTTTCAGTAGCCTTGTGGAAATGTAACTTCAGTTTTACTTTCTTGTCTGACATGTCTCAGGTGAAATCTAACATGTCCCATGGAAGTGCAAAGCAGTCTTTTAACACCTGTGGTTGTCGCTGTTAGGCCACAGGGAGATGTACAAACAACAAAAGCGTTGACAAAGCATGCACAACCTTTTTAGGCTCTCAGTGAAAATGAACTTGGACTGACCTTAGACTGACGTAATTGAGAGAAAAAGGGAAACCAATGAAAGATGTTTTCCAAAAAGCGGAATAAAGGCTCAGCATTATACTTGGTTATTACAGATCATGCCAGATGAAATCCACACAGCACATAAGCTGTTGTATTTATGAAACCTTATGCAACAACATGAAATCTAGCCCGAACATCAATCTGTCGACCAATGTTCATACACTTTTTTAAAAGGAGAAGGAATGCATTTTATCACAGATCATGTGACACTGGATGAGCTGTCTCTAAGAGGTTAATATAAAATGATGAAGGAGAAAATGCCGCTGGTGCAATTCCTTGCCTCATCATTTTATAGTTCATGTGATACGAAAATCTCAATGTTGTATAAGTAGACAAGTAGATTTAAATCCCCTGCTGACAAAATGTAGGGAGACATGTGTGTGATTCACAACTGCCTTCCCCTCCCTTTACACTTGTTGCTTTATGTTCTGCTTTGATCATTTAGTATTTTGACAGCCATAACCAGCTCACCGTTGACTGTTGAAAATCTTGACTTTAAATTTCTTCACTTTTCTGTGCCTCCCAGCTTATCCTGATCACATTTACCAGTACAGTACAGATAACCGTCCTTGACACTGTAATCACAGCTTGTAGCAGTCACGTTCACACAAGCACAGACACGCGTTACTGCAAAAAAAATTAAAAGATCTACTACATACAAACACGTCTAAATACCATCTTGACACAGTATTTTTAGCTTATTGATCCACACAGCTCTGCATCCAAAGGAGAGTATCTCCGTGGTACATGCTAGAATGACATAAATCCAATTCCCTGTTTTCATATTGAATAGCATTGCTCTGTGACCTCTATATATACATATGCATCCATATTACTGGCGATAACCTTACAGGAAAGCAATAGCTTTCATTGCTCAGGGCTGCATGTCTGGTGCTTTGTATAGTATGGATTTCAACCAGTGTGCCTAAATCCTACGTGGATTTGTTTCTGAGTGTTTGTTCTGTCAGCTTTAATGGCAGACCTTTACAATATCAACATAGGCTTCCATCTCTTTTATTTATCAGTGCGGGGTCAGCCAGATTTCCTGTTCAGCTCCTCAAGAAATAAGAACAAGAGAGAAGGAAACAGACAATTTACTGCTTGCTCCCAGTGACTTTGGAATGAGCTGACTTTAGATGGAGAGGGGGGACTGCTAGCAGAGGCAATTAACTTGTGTCTCGTAAGCTGTGTGATGAACAAGTCTTTATCCTTGTGTAATTAGTGCTGTTTGTTAAGCTACAGAGTTGTCCCGCTGATTAACACTCTTCACATCTCTCTCACTGTTTCTTGCTCCCACTTTTCCATTCGGCCTTGAGGGAGACGTCCCCTTACTTTTTCTCAGAGACTGGTACTTTATGTGACATTTTCTTAAAAGATTACTTGTTTACAGTCTCACAGAGGTACAAAAAGAAGTGCTGTGAAGAGAAAACAAAAGAATTTGGAAAAACTTGAATCAAACTTGCCAATAAAACAGTTCTCAGGGTTTCCTGGAGACTTTGAATTAAACATTGATTGGGTGTAAAACATCTAAGTGATAAGCTTCTTAAGATCAGGCGTCACACTGGGTTTTTTTTTTTTGGGGGGGGAAAACAGCAGAAGAAAAACAAAGTGTCATGCGGCTGTGAGTCTGTGCCCATCTTTGTCTCAGGAGGGAGCAGCAGGCAATATCTACTCTTGCAGTGACGCCAGGCTGTCCTACATGCTGAAGTTTATAGCTGAGCTACTAGTAACTTACAAAAGAAATCACCTTCTGTCTCTTTGTGTTCTTGCAGGTTGAAGTCACACTCGGCAGTGCAGAACATCTCGAGTAAATTGCTCTATTTTAATTTTATTGTGTCGCAAGGGCAATTATATGATAATTAACAATAGTAAGGTCAATTTAGAAAAGGTGTTGGTTCTGTGGTGTGTGCTGCCAAAGAGTGTTGCGTCAGCTTTTGAGAGTCAGAGAAGCGAGTCTTCTGCTTACACAGTTCTCAAGCTTTAACATGTTTCCTGAGCTTGCAAACATGCTTCTAAATTCACATAAGCAGTGTGTACAGTGCCACAAAATGTAACGCTCGATATCTTTGACCGCTTTATCCGTCTCAGCAAGATGACGGGCCCTAATCAGGGTTTTACTGGTGCAAAAAGTGCTTGGGAGAGGACATGGGGAGGCCAGCTCATACTGAAAATACAAAACTAAAGAGTTGCTTCTAAAGCTGAATTTTCAAATGTGGGTTCATTCGGTCAAGGGTTTTAAAAGATCGAATGTGATCCGTCTTTGCAAGGCGCGTTACATGTTATTACTATACTTTCTTTGGTTTGTTTGTGTGGTAGCTTATCAATAACACAGAGATTTGTTTGGGGTTCGCTTCACCTCTCCATGGCCTTAGTTTGCATTTCTATGATCTCTTCCAAAGAATCATAACAGCTGTGTCCCAGGTGCACCGTCATTAAGATGCGATTATCAAAACTCTGCTACCAGGAATCATTGCAGTTATTCACTTTCAAGGACACTGCACAAACAATCCGATCCTCTGTAGTGTATGGGTTCAATTAGCGCTAATTGGATAATTACCTGAGATAATTTCAAGATGTGTTCATCGTTGTGTCACACAGCCTGCGGTATTAACACCAACGTGGTACAAGGAGAGTATCAACCGATACGTAAGAAGATTTTTTAATCTAGTTTTTTCAACGAGGGGTGTGAAGTCGTGAGTTTTGTGAACACAGTCTCACTGTCAAAGTTCACTCTGAAAATCAGTGGTTGCTACTATTTACTAACTCCTCCGAGCGAGGCGGCAAAGTGATGCAGATGCTCCGAGATTCGTTTTAGTCCTCGCAAGAAAATTAAAGTGCTTGTGGCCCATAATCCAATTTAGTCACCCCCGCCCCTACACAGTGAGTTTGCTGTGATTGCTTTAGGGAGCAGTGGCAGGGCAATATTAAAAATCTTCCCATACTATTGTGATTGTATGCGCTTTAACTAAAGCCTCCTGACTCTGGAGTCTGAGCAGAGCGTCTTAAGTGCTCTCCTGGCAGCTTTGTGTTGCTTATAAGACAGGCTCGGGATACAATTCAATTAAGTTCAGAATATACCACAACAGGCTGTATCTTCTTATGAGAACAACACATGACAATGTAGTGATGTAGTCCCAGCACTGCCTCGGCTTTTTTTTTATCAAAAATACAACTTTTTCAGTCATTAACTGGCTTCTGTGATTTGACCTGCCAGATTAACTTTAATTCAAACTTTTAATCAAACTTTAACACTCCTGTCACTGGCAGTAAATTAATTGTGCTTAAAGGAATACACAAAATGACCATTTGTATATCAATTATTATATAATTCTTGGAAGAAAACCTACTCGCATACCTATACCTACATCAGAACATCCGTTTACAAACTCTCTAACACAACTCTTGCAGTATAATCTAAGCATTTCGCTTTACTATTTAAAACACTTTGGACTCGGCCGGACTCGCATGCAAGAGTAGCGCATCTGCGTAAGCGTGAGGCTGTGTTTTAAATAGTAAGGTTCGCGAGAAAAACTAAGTTTACTTCAAGAATTCAAGGTAACATGGGGTCGATCTGTAAACTTACTTTAACCATAAATTATAACAAAGTTACCCTGACTGTACAATAACATGAACATGCTGTTTCTAACATCTATTATGTTTTAGTTGCAGCAGAATGCAATCATTTTAAAAGCACTGTGTGACTGTGTTTCCACTTTCAGTCCACCGGAGCTAAAAACCCAGTTAAATCTTTGAAATTCTAATTAGTGAAATGATTTTCCCTGAGATAAAATCCTTAAAGCATTGTGTATTCCTGAAGGATAACGGTAATTTCTGATAAAGTTGAGTCTGTTTTCATATGTTAATGAAAGATCTGATTAAGCTGCTTTCACTCCGCCTAAAACCCACGTTTCTCTCTTGGTAATGAACTTCTTTAAAAAAAGAAAAACCAATTGAATTAATTCACAAAAGTCAGCCAGACTACACATTTACACACGGCCAGGGTTAAGTATTAACCCTACATTGATATAATTTCAACAGCAGCCAGACGTATTAAGGACTGCATTAAATGAATAACCTTTCTCGGGTTTATCATCTATTTAATCTTTGAGCGACGCGCTCTCTTTAGTAGTTACTGCCGCTTATGCAAATTCTTCTGATATTGTTTCTTATTGAAAAGAGGAATATGAAAAGGACCTCTGTCACTCCTGATGAAAGTGTGAAATGCAACACTTTGAAAAACAGGATAATCAGCCAAAGTTGATTTTAAGAGTTTGCTTTGAATCTGAGGAGAAAGTTAGAGGCAGACATCTGACATCAGACATTGACTGTTTACTCGGTGTGACAGTGACTGTCGTTGAATATGTTTTATTGGAGGAGTTATTAGATAAATCATTGTAATTAGGAAATATCTGTCATATACATTTAATTGGTTTCAGGTGCCATGTTTCACCTGATCTTTGTGTTGAATTTGACGACAATATTGTGTGGCATTAAATTCAACTCCTGGTCACATTACAGTTCATTTATCTGACGTCCAAAGCGACTTACAATAAGTGCAAACAATCATGAGGATACACCTCCATACAGCAAGAATCTTGCAAGTACATCAGCTTCACATAGGTGAAATATTTAAGTGCAGTAAGTACAACATACATATCTTTTTTTTTGGTCAAAACAATAGTGCCTATCTTCTCCATCACAACACAGTGAAGTCCATTCAACGTGAAGCTCTCTTCAGTGTTATGATCGCCGCAGAGAGAAACAGTCCTTTCAAATTACAGCACACGCTTTTTCACATGGTGAATATTTCTATTTCATTCTGTGTGTAGTAGGTAAACAACAGTGTAGCTGCAGTGGCACATATTACATTTCTTGTAATTTGGTTGAGACACAAGTCTGAAAAAAGACATCGCCAGTTGAATATTAAGGCGCACAAAAGAAATACTGTAATATTTCATTTTTTATTCATGGATCAACTTATTATTCTCATCATCAAGGGACACAATCTTGTTCATGAGTACCGACAAAGCTTGACCTTGTGGAATTAAAAAAAAATTCCATTAAGATTTACCACCAATTATGGTTTGAAATAGTGCCCATATCCATGAGAAATAACTCCGCTGTCAGCGTCCACAAAGTCATTCCCAGATTTACTGTCAGGGGAGAAGGGTATGCCTTTGTCTCTCTCTCTGTCTCTCATGGTTTACAACTCTAACTCTGCTTTCTCTAGCTTTGGCTTATTCATGTTTGCAAACATAAATTGAGTTGTCTAAAATTATTACAGCAGCACAGTACATGAACCCTGCAGCTCATATCAAAACCTCAATACTTTGCAGCATTCGCTCCGATAGACTGTGTGTCCTAACTAATTATTCTCATAAGTGTCTGTCAGTAGTGCTTAATCTTAGCACTTCATAATTTGGTATGCTTGTACCAGCGATGGCCCATCGCTCAGCAGGGGTCATCAAAAGGGCCGTCTTTTCTCCGAGCGGGGCCAAACTAGTTAATTGAGGTTAATTTAAATCTCTGAATAACTGTGAGCAGGTGCTGGAGGTTGATGGTGGTTGTCAAACAGAGGCATGTCATAAATGACTTCCCCGCTGTGTTCTTTCTGTCAGTATGGCTATTATAGTTGAGTTTCACTTTGATGTGTGTGTTGATACATGCAAGTCAATCATAATTTGTCATGTGTTTTATGGGTTTTTGCGGAGGAAAAAGAGACAGAAGAAGAGTCGGCGTGTATGCTTCTCTAGTACATGGCGCACCTGATTACATTTGGCCCTTTAGGAAACAATAGTAGAAGATGCTATGTGAAGTGTTTTGATTTAAAAGCTGAATAGTCTCTGTTCTCTTTTCCAGACTGTGCAGGATCTGAATTGCAGCATTATGAACACTTATGCTTACTATGTGGAAACGCTTTGCCACCACAGTTGATCCTAATTATTTGGCAGAATGATTAACAAGATTTTGTGAAAGGAAATACTCCCATACTTTATATAATGAGCTATTTTCTCCCACTCAGCGCCACATGCCTCAGCTAGGCGGCCAGTTTCAGGCTCATGTGTACCTTTTGTTAGAGGGTGACTATTATCTTTTGCTGCTTCTCTATTTACATTATATTTTACATTTCAATACAAATTGTCCTGCAAGAAAAATGCTTGTCTGCCTGCCAAACTCTTTAAATGTGCTTTTTAAAATGGAACTGAGGTCGAGCCAAAGTTGTGTTTTGCTCTACTGTCTATGGGAGTTCCTTGAAGTCAACTTTTTAATTTTTTATATTCATTCATGGGTATGCTAAAGTCATTTTTTTTTTAAAGAAAATTTCAAAGTCATTTATAAAATACTTTATGATTCAAATTTCTAAAAAACGATTTTGAGATTTCATTTCTTTCTAGAAAACAGTAAAACAAAAACATTGTCACGTAATCACGTTGTGTATTAGTGCATCTATGTGTATTCATGCAGGTGCTTCCTTATGTCCACATGAACTAAGCTCAGAACCTTCTTGTCCAGGTATGAGATCCGGGACCCACACATGGTGGAGGAAAGTGTCATGCAGGTCCTGAAGGAGAGGGCCGACTTTGACAACTATAAGCCCCGCCCCTTCAACATGCGTGAATTCTACGACCGAACGGGCCACGACATCAAGGACATGCTGCTCTCCTGCTACTACCGGGGCATGGATTGCAGTGCTGAAGACTTCAAAGTGGTGAGTCAGCCGTGTCAATACTTCTATGTCCTCTGTGGGGCCGGCTGAGGCCTGCGTATACAGCGGTCACTAAGCATGTTTGTGATACAAACTCAGCGTTGATAAAGTGTGTTATAACTTCTATACAATAGGATCTCAGTTGAGCAATCATCGCTGAAGTTTTGCTTTTGGGAAATGACATGGCAGGATATACAAGGTTGTGAGTTGTATACACTGATTGTTATCTGTGGAGGCTTCATCAGATCCTTCAGGATGGGACTGAGAACCACTGTGTACACTGGCCAGGGGCCACCGACTGCACATCTTAGTGTGTTGATACACACCGTGTACATGCAGAGCCCCGCACGCTGGCCTATGTGCGCTAGTTCAGTCTCTGAAAGGTTGAGCAATGGTCTTTATAAAAGGGTGAAACTCGTTGCTGAACCCCGGGTCAGCGCCACAACACTTGCTTTATGAGTAAGACGTTAAAAATGGGCCACTCCGGGAGTGTATGTTTTTCTCATCTGCCTGATGGTTACAGACATCCAGTTATTGCCTGGAACCTGTGTGACCCTAATATTTGTTGTGCAGCGTATGGATTCATCAGATACAGCAGCAGCAGCAGCAATAGAAACACTGCAATGTCCGAAGCTCCTGGAGTTTACCTGATAGTGTAGCTATGTAGCACATGTTTGCCATGTCTGTGTAATAACAACCAAAACACCTGTTTATATTCATAGAAACACTGACGGCACTATTGACTTATTCTGTAGGTAACTCACGCACACAATTGATTGGTCATTTAATGTGTATTTTGCTGACACAAAGAAAACGACAAACATTGACTTGTTGCTGCAGTTATTTCTCTTTAAAGACTCTATATACAGTGCGCCATTCAGAACATTCATTTAGCAGTAAGCAACTATTTGGGCTGTAAAGATATAGTGGAGTAAGTTTGTGCTGTTAGCGCTGTTAGCCGCCGGCTCAGCCATCTCCATGTTGAGAACCGAGTGGAGGAAATCCCGGCCGAGACTCTGCATCGTAGATATGCTTTGGTTTCCGTATAGAGCTCCTTTAATTTGACTTTGACCTTCTTCCCCATCCAAATGTGTCTGTCTGCGGTGCTGTGCTGTGCATAGCATACAGTGTGTTTACCTGAGCTAGTGAGCTTAAAACAGCTGATTACTGCTGCGGGAAACATGGTTAAATGCGATGACTCTCAGCCATACAGTAAATGTCTGGGCTGTGATACAATACAATGACACAGAGCTGCTAAGTGAGCCTTTTCAAATTACATGTAACTTTGGATTCAGATGAATAATTTTTTGGTTTATCATTTTAATGTCCCTATTTTATTGTCTTGAGTGAGTAACGACATTACGAGCAGGGGCAACTTGTTGTTGCAGTAACATTTCTGCAATGTAAAGCCCGTAACCACTTTAAGAATTAAAATTCTAAATTCATTGAAGGAATTATTAATAAATACAGAAAAATAACACCAAAACATTTAGAAGGACAGAAGGCAACTCAGAAGAAATGAGTTTGAGTTGACTTTATGCTTATTAAATAATAATCCTTCCTAAACTGAATATTAAAATATCCTATCAAAAAGTAATATCCCTTTCTTTCTTTTCTACATAACAAGGCTCAGAAAAAAAAAGGGACTCACAATAAAATGTCCCACATTGCAACCAGTGGCATCCTGCTGTGGGAGACGGAGCTAATCCAGAAACTATCCAGCAGATGCTCAAGCCAGAGCAGGTGGCGAGTGATGATGGCACCGTGTTGATAAGGTTGATGTCTCTTGAGAATCCTGTGGTAATTGCAACCTAATACACATTTGTAAATGTCTCATAAAGGGTCCATTCGCCATAGATCACTGAATATCTCCTCCTATGGAGCCTTTTTAAGTAGACACTCCATTGTTGTTTCTGAGAAAATTGCACTTTTTGCTGTAAATCAATCCAGCTCCTCTGCACTACATTTAGTGATGTGCTCAACCTGTAGTTCCTGTCACTTACAAATAAAATGATCTCTAGCACAGCCTCCTGTGACACATAAACTGGACCGGCTGTTTAGAGGCTGAGACGTTTCCACACAAAACTGACCCTCACAAACCTCCGATAAATGCACTGCCATAAAGAACGAGAGCGACATTACAGGTGCACTTCAGATGACAAGCAAACGGCTTCTCCAGACCATTGCACCAGTTTGATAAATAACATGCATGTCTGTAGGCAGAGCATGTCGGTCTGAAAAATGGCAAGATTATTATTAAATGTGGCCCTCTGTCTCACTCTTACGCCCTGTGTCCTTCAGTGGTCCTTTGAGGTAGAATATCTCATGCTCTGAGCATTTTCTTTCCTCCCCGTATCCCGTAAAAAAAAAAATCTGTGTAGTACAGCAGTGAGCTGCAACCCGGCCCACATGGTGTGGCTCCTCTAATGTGCTGATGTGACCACATTTACTGTAGTTAGTTGTGCTTATGGCAGATGGTTCTTCGCAGGGCTCTACAGTAATAGTACAGTAGTGGACCTGGATAGCACAGCTCAGCAGAGAGCACTAATGGAGTGGAAAGAATCCTCAGTGCGATAGAAAAAGAAAAAAAATGTACGATGAACGCTCCCACCAGTCTCTTCCTCCAAACCCCAGAGCATGGAAGCAGTAAAACTGTGATTAACACTGTCGGCAGCTTCTGCTTGTTTACCCCCAGCATCGGCAGTGTGCCTTGCTGGCTGCTCCCTGGCTGTGGAAGATAGACAGAAACAAATGTCTCGGCTACATACGGCACCAGGGAGTCCACGTGCATCATTTTATCAGTGCTCTGATGAAGATGGAAAATAAAAGCCGTCAGACCGCAGCGATGGTACTACTTAATGCAGATCTCAGATGGGGGGGGGGGGGGGGGGGGGGGGGGGAGAATCCTCTAATACTGTCTAATCTTCTGATGGTGGACGTGGTTGGATGGAATTGATTTCACATTGTTTTCAGGTTCACGTTCCGGTGTCACGTCGACTATTATCCAATCAGAAGCACAGTATGTCCTTGTCAGAGGCCAATTGTTATCATCAATTAATAATCACTGGTCCCAATGCGCATTGGGACGCAGTGCCATCTTACCAATTTTCAGTCATTAATGCTGGAAGTGTTTCAGATTAGTAACTCTCTCTATCTTTGACCCACTCAGTTCCATCCATTGTGTCCCTGTCTCCTCTTTCTCCTTGGAAAGACTTTTGCTAATTGGGAATGCAGAGCGTTGTGCTTACGTCTTTTAGCTCAGCTGATATTAAAGAACAGCAGGAAAGAAAAATTACCCTCAATTAATATTAAAAGGTGGCTTTCAGCTTCTGAACCGTCGCTGCAGGAGATAATAAAAAAACACTAAGAAGTGAGTGAAATACAAAGACCAGAATTAGAATTTTTTTTATGACCTTTATTTTAATTAAAGAGACACATACGTCGACACATGGGGAAATCCTAAATGTACAGACTCAGTTTAAGAAGAAGATTATTGGGTACACAGTCTATCTTCGTGCATCCCTAAGGAACTCTCTGCAGATTATATTTTGATAGGTGATTGATGTCACAACATTTAAGTTATTCCATTTTGAACACTTCAACACTCCCACGTCTGACTTCAATCACTGGGGAAAACTGTGACAGACTTTGAACTTTGCACAACTCAAAACTGGAGCTAAGGGGGTTGGCAGAGAGAGAGAGAGACGGCACAAGAGAGAGGAAATAAGAACAAGAGCAAGAGGGACAGATAGAGGCCCAGGTAACAACACAGTCCTTGGGAAGAAACTGAACATAATGGTCAGCACAAAGACACATAGCTGCGGCAGCAACAGCAGTGCAATCAGTAGACAAACAGGTTTGTGCTCGTTTAACCTCTCAGAGAATGCAGAGCTGTATTATATCTCCCTTTTCCAGCTGCCCAATTGTTTGCCCAAACACGATGAAGTGTGGCAGCTCAACAGGTCTCTCCTTTCCACTCTTATATTTTTTTAGTAATAAGCAAAATGTCAGCTTCTATCCAAACGCATAGAAGGAAATACAAATATTTAAGGTCATAGTGGCGACAAGTTTAGACAAGATCTGAGTGTCTTTAACGAATTTGGAGAATAATCACAATTACGCCAGTTTTTCCTCCACGTCTCTGTCGATGGCCGTGTACTCCACTACTACTCTGACAGTCTTTCTGATATTCTCTTATCAGCAGCATGATTTGTAATCATTTGATTTGTAATTTGTAATGCCATATTCACATGGATGAAGAGTTGCAAGCCAAGTGAGAAAAGTAGCAACCTTGGGAGATTTGTGGACCATGACATCCTCTGATGATACATTGTGTCAAGTGTCAGAGTGCAACACTTTAGTAATTAAGTTGACACTTTAGTTGACATATTATTACCTTTTTAAACTTAATTAAATTGAGGGAAAAAAGTAATTGATACAACGGACTTTGAGTTACAACACATTTAAAAACTAGAAGGGCACTGGGAGAGTGCTGACCTTTGCCAAGGCCATTTCCATAAGTGAAAAATAATGCGTGTGTCCGCCCTGTGATTCGGGTCTGCTCCAAAATGTGATGAGTCCGTCCTTCACCCTTTCAGGTAAAGTGGGCTTAAGCAGTTAGCTTTATTGACATATGTGTGAGGTGATGTATATCTGTTAAAGTATAAGTTTAAATTATTGCCATATTAGACAACATTTAGATTTATCTTTCATAGTTCCCATTAGTCCATTTAGTCTCCCTGTCAAGTCTTTGACAAGCCCCCGCTCCACCCCCCCAACCTTTGTGTAACCCAGACTCTTACGTAATTACCATGATCATGATTCTATTGAGCTATTGGCTCCATTTCAGCGGCGCATTGACCCTTAGAGTCCACCTTTGGTTATACAGAGAAGTGTCGCTAATGAGATGTGATCAATAGAGAAAGCTTCTCAGAGACACCTGCCCATAGATCACATTTTACAAATCCTCTTTGAATTAGTGTAAAGGATAGGTTTGGGAGTCTTTCTTAAATATAGTTCTCTCTTTATTAATTCATTATCTCAATCCCTATGAAGTGTTCCCTTTCTTATCAATCTGGGATGTCTTCCTTTGCATTAGCAGGGACTGTGTTTCATTGCTGAGCCGCGGTGGAAGGATACTGGTAGCTGTGTGTAGGCTCTGCGCTGGAGTCACCTCGAGGCATCTGATTTCTTCGCTTGATTCCTGATGTAATCTAATTTAATTACATTAGCTAATAAATGCGATGACTGTTGAGACTGAGAGTCTTTTGAGGTACCTGCCATTTGTAATATCAGACGTTCAAACGTGCTTTAATCTCCTTCATTCCTTATCAACTGTTTTTTGACACAGCTCACTTTTGTTCCATCCTTTTTTTATTCATTGATATTCCGGTCTCATTCATCAGCTCAAAGCCGATGATTCTCCCGTTCCTTTTGGCTGGACAATTCCCACCACTGTCCCTCTTGAGGATAATTCAATCAATTTGCTATTACTGTAGAACGCAAAGACATGGATCAATTAAGTTGTTGCTGAGTAATGGATGCATCCCTGATGAAAATAATGCCTTCTCTTTGAGTGTACTCTCATCATCCGGCGAGTCAAGTTAGAAATCCCATTGTGAGGTAATAGGGATTTTGTAATGTGTCTATTTAAAATATTTTTCAACCAACTACCATGCAGAATCAAACATTTGACACCCTGACACATCTTGTAATGTTTCCCAACCTTTTTCCACATTACATTACATTACAGTTCATTTAGCTGACGTACAATAAGTGCAAACAATCATTAGGATACAACTCCGAACAGCAAGAATCTTACAAGTACATTAACTTCAAATAGGTGAAATCTTTAAGTGCAGAACAACAGCTTCAAATAAGCCAAACAAAAGTGCATCATACAGAAACAATAGAATACTAATTCAACTATTAGCTACAAATAAGCCAAACCAATATAAGTGCTGTTTTCAGTCTCTTCCAGGAACTCTATTACATATCTAAAAGTCTGCCAGGACACGGTGTTGCCAGAATTGTCTGTTTATTTCGCAGTAGATTTGGTCAAACTTTCATTCTCGCCTCAGTACTTCTACTCCTCTTCCGATGACGTATTAGTTTTCACACACTCTCAATCGAAGCACATGTTGTTAAGGTGACTCAGGTTGCAATCAGACAATTGTTGCTGGTAATTACATTTTTACACTTCACATTTATACCCATAGACAAGATCAGCCTCACACCAATGTGTACTTGTGTTTGTCACATATGCATGTCTGTGTATGTAGTTATAAACATGGCCAAATATATAGCCAATTTGTTGAATTAGGTTTATTTTTATGAAAGCATACAAAACACACGTCAAAAGCCTATATGTTTTAAAACGGAAAGATGTTTGTGACATATATTGTTTTTTCTTTACATTATTGATGTCCTTTAGGATTGCTCTGTCCCCACTGGGCATTTTAACTTGCCTCCTACCTAATTGGCCAAGTTTATGTCGGCTTTTTCACCAGCCATGCATGTCCTTTCCCGCTCTACACACATACACACGGCACCTTTTATCTCACCTCTTGGTTTCATTTTTAATTGCAGGTGGATTGGACATGGTAGTTTCTTGATGTGTGAGGTGCAGGGTGGAAACAAGGTGAAAGGAGGAGGGAAACATAGATGAAGATTCAGGAGAGATCTGAGAATCCATTTATTCCATGTGACCCTGTCACTGCTCCCACCCTTACAAAAATGTTTTTTAATAATGTATCGGGTGTGGGAGAAAACACAATGGAGTGAGAGTAAGGAAGAAAGAGAGGGAGATAACTTATTCCTTCAATAATCAATTATAAACACTTTGGAAGAAATCAGAGGCAACGGATGGCTGCGCAGGGCTTTGGAGAGAGAGAGAGAGAGAGAGAGAGAGGGGGAGAGAGAGATGGGAGAAGAGAGAGAGAGAGAGAGAGAGAGAGGGATATCGATAGGTAGGGCTAGAGAGTCTCTCGATAGATCTCTCTCTTCTACTCTTCTCTCTTCTTCTCTCTCTCTCTCCTCGCTCTCGTGCTCTCTGCGTAGAGAGAGGAGAGAGAGAGGGAGGGAGGAGGAAACGGTCCTGAAATAAGAACGTTGGTGTGTGCCAGCGGGGGAGTCTCTGTTTGGCTCTGGGTTAGTGCAGGAGGAAGGAGAGAAGAGGTGGGGATTGATAGACACTGAGAGAAACCAGAGAGACCATCGGCGCACGAGCTGAATGAGAAGCAGGGTGTTGTGAGCTCTCTGTGCTAAGGTCCTTCCTGCATGCACACAGTGAGTGTAAAGCTCTCATCGCCACTTCCACTGCACAAACAACGCATGATGCTTCAGAATCCGCAGACAGTCCTGGTGATCATTCACATGGTACTGGCAGGTGGCATTAGTCAGCTAAGTACCGTCCAGAGTCGCATTACCAGGGCGGACTCTTTTTTTCTTTTAGTGCCTTTCTGATCATTTCTGTGATTTAGTCATTCTTATAGCATTTGGTAGATTACATTCTGCCAATTTGTATTCTTACCTCTAGTTCATTAACACCTTTGAATTCATCAAAGATACATTACGGGGGAAACGTGATTAATGGTTTTGGCATTTAAAGTTGATTCTGATAATTACAGCGGCTGATTGATGACAGCTAGTAAGAGTATGTGCTCTTTCCAGAGATTGCATGATGTGGCTTTTTGCCTTAACTGTATTATTAAATATGACACTTGGGATAGTGAGCGACAGGCGGGTCAAACAAGATGTTTCTTTATTTCACAGAGGACAGTCCGATAGGGTGATGCTGTCATCTTGTGTTCCAGCAGCTAGGGATAGATGGAGCGAGAAAACACCACTAAGTCCCAATGGGATGGTGTGTTTTCCTCTTCATCCAACCATCGTCTTGATTGTTTCTTTCTTTGTCTCTTAGGTACATCTACTACCTTAAAATACCCTGTCAACTTCCCTTTGACTGTTTCTTTAAATCAATGAGTATTCAAAGTAAGAAACATGAATGAATGTTTGTTTGTGTTCTTGTTACAGATTTCATTTTTAAAATCGGATTTTCATTCCTAATGCATTGAAGTGTTTCAGCATGTAGGTAGTAACTTATGAAGCCCGGGGCTTCGCTGCATCTGTTTTTATTCTTGTGCTTTTATTGATTTGGAGGTAATCTGGAAATGACACCTAACATAGGTTGCCATAGCACCTGGATAGAGCTGTAGAGTTGTGTAGAGGTTGGGTAGGAAGCACTTCTTCGGATAAAGAGACACAATATAGGAACGTGAAGTAATGTTTCAGCCTACAGGTGATGAACAGGATGTAATCAACTGATGCTCTTTTTAACTTATAGAACGTGGAAGAGTGTTGAGTCAAGATATCTTAAAGGTTCAATGTGTAAAATAGGCCAGCATTTAAACATTAAAACAATGAACTCACATTATCAATGTGAAGAGGAAACAGTGTTGACGTTGTGTCAAAGACGTCTTTGTGTTGTGCTGCAGAGATATCTGCTGACGTTAGCATGCTAACAGCTAGCACCGCTCCGTCCAGTCTTGTAATACCGCTTGTTCCTCTAGAGGTGATAGTGAGTCACTGTAGCTCCAGTCTGCCCTCAGTACAGAGGGAGAAGAAGTACCTGACTGGCTTGTAAATATTACAGCCATGTTCTGTGTCTGTTTTTAAATTTAGAAAAGCACCCGCCCCACCTCCCTTCGTCCCCCCAGCTGCCAGGAGGCTGTTTCTCTGAGCGTGTAGCTGCCTGCAGCCCTGGGAAGGCGTAACTTCAGTTAGCAGGTAGCTCGGAATTACACATTGAACCTTTACGATGGTGCAAGAGTACAACAAAGTATTTCTTTACAAGTCACTAAAAAAAGGGAAGGCGATGGAGCAGGCATGGATAAGACTTGGAACAAGTCCACATTATGATTAGTACTTATCTTGCATTGTTTTTATATGTTTTTGTTGAATATTTTGTGTCAGTCAGTCAGTCAACTGTTTTAAATGAATAAATGATGCTTTGGATTTCTTACTGATGAAAATGGAGACTTGTCACTCAATGCTCAAACAACCTCTGTGTGTTCTTGTTATCATCTGTTCACCCACCAAGGCCTGAAGGCAACAGCTCATCCATTGTTTATTGCATCTGTTTTCAGGATTTTGATAAAGTTTCAGCGTTGCAAGCTTGTGAAAATGGGCCAATGGGAATATTGGCGTCTAATTCATCATTCAAGCTTCAAGAAAAGACACGATTCAGATATTCTGTCGAAATAGGACAAAAGTGGTTTGAAGTCGGGATGTCACGAGAACCAATTATTCGGTACCAAGTTAATGGCAACATTTTGTACCGATACCGCAGGTACCGCCGGTACCGTAGGTATCGTCAGCTTGAGACTTACGGCTTCTTGTCTACCCCGGAACAAAAAAAATCAGTTTGGAAAGCAGTAAACTCCTCTGATAATGCTTCCCTGATGAAGCTTTATTGTGAACAATGAATACGTGTCGGCCGGAGGAGAGCTAATCAACGATAGCTGTTTGCTGTTAGCAGCCGCTTGAGCGAGGTTTGAGTTATGATGTGTTCAAGCTCTTTTCAGTAAAATGAGTACTGGGTTAAGGTGAGCTTCCTAACAAAAACCAGTATGCAAACGGTAATTGTTTTGTTTTTATTAATTTATGTATTTTTAATCTTTAATCAAATTGGTTGCGAGAATTGTGGAATTTCCCTTCTAAATGTCTGGTATCGTAACATCCCTAGTTTGAATTTCTGTTTTCAAATCTGTTTAAATTCTGTGAACATTTTTGTTTGTAGATAAAGATACTTGAGACTATCTTTCAGAGAAGCGTCTCGACTTCATGGCATTTTCTCAAAATTAAAATGTTTGTTTATTAAACGTTTGTATTTGTTAGATTTGGACAGTGTGGACCTCCTAGAGCAGGGGTCGGGAACCTTTTTGGCTGGGAGAGCCATAAAAGCCAAACATTTTTTTATGTATTTCCTTGAGAGCCATATATTTAATAGATTTGAATGCAACTTTATGCGTGCATTTTTTAAGAATAACACCTTCTCCGAGTACTAATAGCGCTTTCAGTGTTTCATTGAACACGTGCTCTTTTATTAAATAAACTAAACGCTTACGTTATTTATCTCATTTATGTGCACGTTTCAGTGTTTACTGCACGGGTGTCAAACTCAAGGCAATTATATCCCGCGAGAAAATATCATATGTCTGTCATAACTGGCCCGCCGGTTTTGGTAATTAAATCAATGCATGGCACAACCACGGGAAATACATTTGAGGAAGAATCTAAATATGTGAATGGAATGAAAGTTTTTGGAAAGCAAAGGGAAACACACCACAGATCTCTGGGACGATGTGAGCTGGACTGTTAGTGCGACATAACGAAGCATCTCACTGTTAAACCTGCAGCTTCAGGGCCGTGTGATCACGGACATGTGTGATGCCGAGCTGCCTGTGGGAGACTCTGATGCAGAAGGAAACTTTGGTCACTACGTGTTTCCAAACACTGACAAACATCTCCACCGCTGTGTTCCCGATCTAACTGAGACCATTTGCCGACTTTGCAGCTCAGATATTTAAATTGAACTGCTCAGCAATCCGTTTGCAGTTGACTTAAATATGTTCCATATCTTTTTGCACTTTATCCAATATGTGTATCCTGTTCAATACATGTGGACCGTGTTTGGCCCTCTACGTAGTCCCAGTTTTTAATGTTGGCCCTCTGTGACTGAGTTTGACACCCCCGGTCTACTGCTTGCTTTGTGCAGTTTCTCCTCTGCTCGGTTTCGCGACGGGCGGGGCTCCGCCCTCTACACACACACACACGTGTGAAAACACCTTCACCTACAGTCAGAGACAAAGCGGAGGAAAGGAGAGGGGAGAACTAAAAACAAATCCGTTGCTAAATGTTTTACTTTAAAATGACACAATATAATTATTTATTACTTGTTAATCATGTTAAATGTCAGCTCAAAATTGTCTGCGAGCCATATTGCGTTATCGGAAAGAGCCATAGGTTCCCGACCCCTGTCCTAGAGTAACACTCTCTCAGTGTGTTGACCAGAAGGTGGCTGCAGAGCCCAGTGTTCAAATAGAAAAAAGACTTCTATAATTGGAGTCCAGGCTGTCCTGGGTAAAGACTCTGACTCGGTGAGTGTTTCAATATTCAGCCTCTGCCTGCAGGACCCTAAGCGGTGCTCTTTTTTTCATCCTCATCCATGTGCTGTCTGAATATCACTTTTTAATGTTTAATTACCAATATGGTGTAATGGATTAAATATATATACAAACATTAATTCTAACCTCTGTAACCTTGGTGCTGTGTCTTAAATTTTCCTTTCCTAACCTTTCGTCTTTGCTGAAAACAACTGTCAGTCATTATCTTTTAATGTTTCCTCCTCAGCTCCCAGTCTTTTTATCTCACTATTCCCTTGCGACAGATTTCTTTTTTTTACCCCAGCAGTGGGGGTTTGTGAGGGAATTTAAAAGCATCAGAAATCATTTACAGATTGCTGAGTGTACAGTTCACACCAGCCGAGTTCACTGTATGCAGAAAGGTGCAGGCAGCATATTCATGCACGTCCATCTAATTTATGTCTCTATTCAGTATGTGTGTGTGTTTGTATGTGTGTGTGTGTGTGTGTGTGTGTGTGTGTGTGTGTGTGTGTGTGTGTGTGTGTGCGTGTGTGTGTGTGCATGCTCCAAATTATATATCCAGATTCAAGACCTTCTGCTTTATAGTGACATGCTGACCTGCAACTTTATTGGTTAAACCTCCCAAAAGCAAACTTCATGGTTTTTTTTTTATCTCTTTAGGCTGTACAGTTCTCAAAAAGTTGCCAGTTTTCTAAGTTGTAATGTACTAAACTAGAGCAGGACTGCCTCTCCTGCTGTTTCCCTAGTGATGGGGTTTGTGTAGGTGTATATGCATCTGTGTTTTTGAATTTGTGTTTAATACCCAACATTATATATATTGTATACACATTGCACTTCACTTTAGGCACAAATATTCTCGAGGTTGTATTTGCCATATAGGCGTTTACGTAATGCTGCAACTTTCGCCACGGCAGCATTTCTCTTTTAATATGGGAAAGTAATTTTGTCCTAATGCCAAACTGACAGTCACAATGGATGTGCGAGGCCTCGGTTACAAATCAGTGGATGGGAGGTGGCAGCAAAGTGGACCCGGCTAAAATACAGCCGCTGCACCCTTATTCTGTCACTGAGTTTATGCTCCTGTTTACCAGAGGAGCCAACAGCTGAGCAGCACTGACATTATTGTTTATGAAAGGATGAAGGAAGGTTATAGTGGAGTTCAGATCACCTGATACGTAACCTAAACAACAGAGATGGGATCCGACAAGTGTCTCACTCCACTCATGCAACCTTGGGGGGGGTTCTGTTTCTGTCGTCTTAGTCAGAGAGGATGTTGCCAGTTTATCTGACCTGTGTGCCGAATAACCAACTCTAATGGCCTCATTTTCTAGAGTCCTCTTCTTTGTCATCTTACCCTCATAGATATTTGTTTGATTGCCAATGTTTTGGTCAGCTCACACATCAACTAGGCATTATCTGACTTTTTAACATTTCCAGCATGTTCAAGTGGTGCACACACAGTGTTTGGTATTTAAGTGATTGGTCAGATAATGCCACCGTAATGAAAGGTCAAAAACTCCCATTTGGAAAGGCCGCATTACTTCTCTGCCATTTGTTTTGTTGTTGATCAAAGTAAAAGACAGAGGCAGCCTGTGGTGTCTACAGGCTTTCAGCACCTCGAGAAACAGTTGTAATGTTGCCGTGTGTACACGCACACCCCCTGACCACAGTACAGAACACTGTTTTGCTGAAGCACATCCTAAAAAAACTCAATATTATTGATTATTATAATAATTAGACAAATAAATTCCCTCGCATTTTAATTACAATGTATCTCATAATACACCCTGAGCTCAGTTAGATTTCAGAAGCCATGCAAACATGGGATATTGTCTCGATTACGCCGCTTTAAAGATTCACAATGCAATGATTTGAATTAGCCCCTTTCTACACTGACACTTCAAGGCACTGCGCAGAGTCACAGCTAGAATAATCACTTTGTCCAGAAGGCTACAAGAAGTGGACGGCTGGTGCTGAGAAAGCGAGGACTCACTTTTATATATATTATTTAAAAGTCCTACTCTTGTCATGTCTCACAGGTCTTTTCCTTGAGACACAAAATGTAGACGGCCTTAGTTTTCTGGTTCAAAGCCCAGTTTAGTCAAGGAGCACAGCTTCACGTCATGTGTCAAAGAAATAAAAGGCCAACACTTAACACAGTTGTGCATGACTTCATCCTAAAGATTCTGCTCAACCGAGTGTAAGGGTTGGTTTGATGAGGAGAAATCTGTGATTGTGTGTGTGTGTGTTCAGTTGCACACAGGCCTCCATGTGATGCATGGATGCACATCATAGGTGTGTGATGGGATGGTTTAATTGAAATCTTCCTTTAGGGAGTATGATGCACATCTTTTGCACATTCAAACGTCGGTGCAAATCATGCCTCCAGTTGGTTTCTCTGTGTATGTATATCGATATTGATAAGGTTACACAAATTGTCAGATACAGCTCAACTATCCGATAAGCAGTTCAGTCGGAGCACGCCGATGTTCTGTTCTTAACCCCTGTAACTACACAGC